>NW_010116320.1:0-9805 GCF_000699245.1 Pterocles gutturalis
TCTGTCATTCTGAGATTCACTTCACTTATCATAGGCCTAGTTAAAAACCTGTTGAAACTGATAGAAAGATTCCCAGGGGCTTCAGCTTGGCTTGGATCATGATCTGTGGACATATCCAGCTTTAATATTGGTCTGGGCACTATACCTCCCTCTGCTTGTGGTCCTACAGTGTATACATTATTCAGGTGATCTAACCTAAAAGCAACAGCAGTTGTCTGTTTGTTTTTTTCAAAGTAGATCAATTTCTTGATCCATATCACACTGCAGGCATAAGAACAGTGTCCAGTAAAAGAGCAGGAATGAGTAATAGAAATAGAGAGAGATGGGAGTAGAAATTAACTGGAAATAAAAGTGACTGTAACATAATATTATAATGTGCTTCCCCATTTCTGAATTGAACAAATTTATTTAGAAGTACAAACTTTACTAAAAGAGGTGATTCTGTCTGCATATGGTTATCCCATAACTATATACAAATACCATGCTTTTAATTTATTTATTTCATGCCATGTGTAATTATCTACATTATAACATCTGAAATCTGAGTCGGGGCTATCTATTCTATGATTGCCTGTACAGCTTAGAAGGCCTAACTCTTTCACTCTAGAATAAAAGTCCTACTTATAATTCAGATGAACATGGGCCATCATGAATTGTCAAGGTTGAGTTCCTCCTGCTTCTTTCATGCTGTCTAATTGACAGGAGTTTTGACATTGTGGTAAAATATGCTCATATTTTAGGATTGGAACAAAAAGGACAGTGGATCTAGTGGGTGGAGGAAAAGCCCTCCAGTGGAGCAAGTCTCGGGATTCATTACAGTTTATAACCAGTGACATTTCCGGATCAGCAGTGCAGGAATGTTAGGGCATATCATTTATTTGTGTGCTGACATGGGAAGATTAGACTCAACAATCAAATTAAAGAATTGTCAGTGCCACAATTCTCTATTACCCATAGATATAAGAATATAATTGTTTCTTCTCTTATACATTTCCCCTTAAGCCACTCATCTGAACACAGCAGAAAGATTCAAAGAGACTTTTTTTCCCCATGAAAGCATAAACATATAGGTAAATGATACAATGCTCCACATTGTTTGATATTTATTTATATTGGTAGTAGTGGAGATTCATATTTGAGAAAGGGTATCAAAAAGCTTTCTTGCACTCATGGAAGTCAAATAAACAGTTACTATACCTCAGGCAAAGCCGTTAGGTTGGTGAAATGAAACTTTACTGCTCGCTTCACAAGACATCCTAGGAGTCCCAGCCAAGATGAGGATCTGGTTGGTTGTGTGATCTGCCCTGGGTCAGAGACACCAGGGCCCAACTCACAGAGGTCAGAACTGGTGGAAAAGTTGTCTGAGGATGCTTCAGGAAGTCCACTTGTCTAATTAGGTAGCATCTGTCATGGTGCCCAACAGCTATTGAGAAAAGGATTATAGAAAAGGGTCTCGGTTCCATTGATGGAGAGGGCAAAGGACTGGTGCGAAGACCCGCAAAGATGCCTGAAGAGGCTCTTAGTGAATCTTAAATCTTAGTAGGTCACATGTAGTCAGAGCTATGTACTAAGTATCTCTCTCAGCTAAATTCTATCTGCAGTTAAAGTTTTCAGTTCCATTTAAAATTATCTTTCAGTTTTGTGCACACTCAGACTGGACAGATATTATGCTGAAGTTAACTTCTGAGCTGTTTTACACTGGCACAGAACTGATATAGAATGTCTGTTAGGATTTAATGTATGCCCTTTCTAAAGAGATTATAATCACAACCAAGATCCTGTGTAGACCAGGAAACATACAATGATGTTTCCTTCCTATCACACATGCACCCATATGTATATCAGTTCCCTTTATGAAAGAAACCAAACATTCTGATTCAATTCATAGCAAAAATGAAAAAGGTTTTAGGAATCTAAGCTGCTAATAAACAATAAATACCAGTTTTATCACTGATTCCAACATAATTGAGAAAGATATAAATGGGTCTTTTATTCAGGACTGAGAGACAATATCCATTGAAGTTAGTAAGAAATAAAGTTGTGCTGACTTCAGCAGGCATGGGATCAGCCTATGGACATTTAAACAATGAGTCTTCAAGGGTAGAAAAATTTATAGAGATAATGGAAAAGTGAGGCACTAATGGAGTGGTCTCCCTGGAAGTTTGCTGGCATCTTTGGGACCCCAGCATTTCCAGTAGAACTATCATGATTTACAGATTGGATAATATTTATTCCTTCCTCTATGTCTGGGTTTCTCACGCGCTTGTCCATGAAAGAAGTTTTTTCTCATATTTCAAAGGCTACTGATCTTCTCCCTCCAGGTATTCTCAGACCTTTACTCATTCTGATTAGATTATTGGATAAATATATTTCATAAGGACAGAAGGGAGTGCTATGATCAGCTATTGTGATGTTATGAATAATACAAGAGAAACAATATTTATCCTACAGTTCCTGTATGGAGTTAAATATTACTCTCGTGATCATTCTTGGGAACATGTCTCTCCTTAATCCTTTCTGGTATAACTTTCAAGGAGAAGTTGAAGCCTAAAATATGGCTTCTAGAGTTATGTCTGGTGCATCTAGACAGTATAAAGAGATATCTCTACTCATGTTATACATAGGAAGAAGGAATTTCACCCAGGAATATAATTTCAACAAAAAAATTTTATTTATTAAAATATGCCTCCCAAGTCAATCACTTCATTTATTTTTCATCATTGATGGTTGAGATTATTCTGTTTGGCTGTACTCACTTGTGCATCAATTTAGTAAAAGGGCATATTGGTTCCTGTCCTGCCTGGCCTTTTATTGAAGTAAAATTAAACAATTTCAGGATTCAATTATTAATACCTTCCATCTATAAACCATGTCTTCATTTATAAACCATATTGACATTCAGTCTAGACATCTCAAGAGGGGATTCACTTCATGAATATCAATAAACAGGTTGTAAGGAGACTGGGAATATTAAATTATTTCAAAGCATTTGACAGTTGACAATGTTAATACAATAATTAAAAGCTCACATCCCTTAAAGAAAAAAGCTGCTCAGCATTTCCATGTAGGAAGCAGTGAAGTCCCTAGAAGGCATAAATCAGCATTACTGTATTGTCAGCACTGGATCTGTGTGGATTTCCACTAAGCCTCACAGTACCTTCACAAATAAGGAAATATTCTTTTTACTCTGAAAGTGACTTCAAGAACTGGCTTAACCTCAGTTTATACCCAGTTTGGCATTAACTTTTCAGACAGAAGGAGGTAAAAATTCATTTGAAAATGCAAATCCTATCCTGCATTGGACCTCTCCTTTGAAAAGGAAGCAGCAGATAACCCAATGCACTGAAGACCTGGCTCCTCACCTGAGATGCAGTTTGAAAAGCATTGAGTCAGAGAGCAAATGGTAAAAATTCAAGGTAGAGTCTTTCTGCCTCTGTCAGTGCAGTATGTGTAAAACTTCCCTGGGTAGGAATCTGTCAACTCAGAAAAACCTAATGATGAAAGACAGCAGATTTCTGTCAGGCATTTGTCTTGACAGCAGATTTCTGTCAGGCATTTGTCTTAGCAATGACCTTCTGTGAGAAAATAGAACAATTGACCACGGGAACACAAATCATGTCAGGGGCTTCTTTGAAATTGCTTCTTGAGGTGGCTGGTACCTAATGTCAATATTCCATGTGTTTGAAAACAGGGAAAGCAAAAAAATACGTTGTAAAGCATTTAGGGTTTTTAAAAAAAAGGTAATTCAATAAATGTAACAATGTCCTCTGGGTGTTATTCCACTATGTTTTAATTTATTCCACTGAAATACCACCAGCTTAACATACATCCAGGTTTTCTTGCATAATGGATGGGTGATGTGATCACTCAGCGTTTCCCTCTCCCTAATGCTTGAACTGGAGGCAGGCTAATAATTTGTCTGCAATTTTCGGATAGGAGTTGGGCAACATATAGATATATAGATAACAAAGATTCAGAATTACTATTGTTAATACTAAACAAACTTGGGAGAAATATTCAGCCTTAGGTAGTGGTTAAGGTGTTCCTTACTGCAGTGGGATGAAAATATGATGACATTTAATTTGAGTGAATTGAGAGCTTTTCGGCCCTCCCTGCTGTAACCTAAACTTGCCATTGTGCAACATGTTGGTTAAAACTGTCTCTACTTTTTGTCATTTGTAACTTAATTAACGAATACTAAAGACAATGCTGTGTGTGCTTGTTTTACATGTAACCCACATCTCCTACAAAAGATTGCTGATAATTCCAGTTGTAACCCGTGGGTGCACAAAAATGAGCCGGGTTGTATCCCTAAGCCGATGACACTTTAATAACATGGGGAAATAGCCTGAGGTGTGAACTCACTCCCACAAGGGAGGCAGCTCAAACCCAGGTCAAAAGGTGCATTCCAGCTCACCTCTGTTCTTTAGGTCCATGTGCTCCAAGCCCCGGCTGCTGCCTCTTTGCCCTCCCACCGGCCATCCACCACTGCCTCCCTGATGCTTCCCTCCTCCTCCCTCTCTTCCACTCCACTTCCACCTCACCATGAACGACTGCTGGAATTCCAATACAGAGCCCCAAACAATCAGCTTAGTGGTTTGGGCTCTGCCCAGAACCCTGTTCCACAGCCAAAGTTGCTGTGTCCTGTGAAAAATGGACATCTCAGACTGCCTGATCTAGCCCGTGAAGTTCATAGCCAGGCAGTGCTGTGTGAGGACCTATGCTGTGAGGCTTTTAACCACTTTCCCAGTCTGATGTTTATAAGTGGACATCAACTGGACCTTCATACGCCTTTTAGATGGGTGTTGAAGTGGAGACAAGGATGGTCTCTGGTGTGTGCCCTTTGAATATGCATGTAGCAGTGGCCTGGATAGAAAAGGAGTAAAATGAGTGTCTGCAGCATCTGACAGCACCGATCTCTTCATGAAATACCACTGATGGCTAGTGCAGGATTTACCATCTTCTGCAAACTACTGAGTGATCCTCATGATCCAGGAGACCTCCCCATCACTCTATGTAGTGCCAGGGTAATTACCATCTGCATTGAAAGTGCCTCTTGCAAGAAGATACCCCAGACTGACAGTCCCCAGAACGGGGAGGGTAGCAGGGGAGCAGGGAGCATCCCTGCAATGTTGGTGGTACCACTAGACAAGAGTCTGAGGGGCTGGTCCATCCTGCTCCCTTCCCTCTCTAGCAATGTGTTGCCAAGCACATACCGCAGGCCTTGAGGTTGCTTTCGGATCAAGGGCTCTGTGTATCCCTGTTTCCTCAAACTCTACAGGGGGTTGATTCAGATTTCCATCTTATCCAGGGTGGCAGTTTGTAGCACAGCTTTTGAAGAATTGTTGGTCCTTTCTAGTCAAAACATACTAATTATTGTCCTGGCATGTGCCTTCACTGAACTGTTACTCATTGTGAGAGAAATGCTGCCCCCCGGCTGTCAGGGCAAGTTATTTGTAATCCTGATTAGTTTTATACTTTAACAAATGCACTTTATTAAAAAAAGCATTAGGAAGACTAATGAACACTGTTTGTCATCAGCAATCAGTCAGGTTTAAAAATTACTTTCACCAAAAGATTCGGGGGGTAATACTGGCTTTTGGGGTGATTGCAAGACGCCGTCTCCAGGTACACTAGTTTTCCACTAGACAGTGAATGTAAAAGACTCAAAAATGTAATTGTAAAAAAGAGCTGAAGTGTATGTAAGATAAATATTATAGTAAGTTGGACAGGGCACATTTCCGTTTTATTCTGTCTGGGGCTGTTTTCCATTCAGTTTTTAAAAGAATTTAGGTAAATGTGCATTTTAGAATCAAGGACATTTAATTTTAAGGAGCTGTATCCAGTGGAGCGTTGACATATCAAATAAGTGTGTGCTTGTTGCATACATGTCTGCATCTGCACATTTATTTCAGATGTGTTAGACTAAAAAGTGCCCCCTCTTGGTGCTGGTAAATGTAGGTGTGTGCGTAGATGATGCTGAGCAAGTACACAGGCTCCTGAAATGCAGAATTCTGTCAAAAACATGTGTAGAGTTCTTGCTGGCTCCTTATTGTTCTTCCTATACCACTTCCCTTTCCTTTTGCATGCACTCATTGAGTTAAAGATGGAAAAGTGTGTCCTGGGAGATATTTTGATGATTTAGGAACTTTAATGTTACCCTGTAATTTCTTAGCCATGTTTTTCCCACTTGCTTTCCTATATAAGACAATGAGGTTAAGAATAATTTGCGCACTTAAATCCTTTCCCCTTCAATTCACATTTTCACTTAAAGGAGGCTGATAAATCACTCTGTAACCAGTAGTCAGTGTGGGTAGCTTCTGCCATCAGGGTGTCACATAACTCTACTATGATAACAAAACCCAGTATGTCAAGGTCCCTGTCACTCTTCTTGGCTGCTGTAGTGTATTGACAGCATCTGAATATCTCCTTGGATTGACTGCTGGCAAGCATGAGGCTGGCAAAGGGCTTTGCGCGGGCTGCTGGGTCAGTTCAGAAATCTTTTCATGAGCCTTTTGCATCCTTCTTTTGCAGTATAGAGGAAATCCTCTTGTTAGGTTGATCAGGCCGTTTTACTTCAAGCCAGTAGGGAAGTACCAGCTCCCCCAAGATCTGGATCTGAACTGTGATGTTTACAAGTTTTCTGGAAGGTGAAAGGATGGGGGTCAGTGGTACTGGAGGTGGTGGAGGAGTTCCTAGTTTGTGTGCTGTTGTAATTGAGCAGAGAAGAATTTGCACATTCTTTCTTTTCCACTCCTTCTTAGGAGACCCAGCTCTTCCTATTTGCCTCTGATACTTTGAAGGATATCCCTAAAACATGAGAAGGATAGTCCTTCCTTTATTCCTGTAATTTTATACCAACAGGTAAAGCGCAAACAGGCAGAAAGTCGCTGTTATTTTACGTGTCTTGCACTCCCTGATCTGCCACATTTGCTCTGGCTAGTACATAAGATGAATGCAACTAACTTACATATTAGTTAGCCAAAATCTTATTGTGATTAACAGATACTTGGTTTCTTCCTTGCAAAACACCTCTGAAACTAATATGGGATGATATTAGAGAGAAAGCGTAATTTTAGGAATGTTAAAGCCTATGTCTCTATCAGTCAAAAAACTAGCACCCAGTATCTTGAAATTAGGGAATTATACAGTAAAGGAAGCACATTGCCTTGGAATTAAGTGGCAATTTTTTGAAAAGCTTTAATTCCCAATGCACTTCAGAAACCTCTGAGTCGTATCCCAGTATCAATTCCACAGGGACCTGATGGAACAGCAGACCGTGTATGTGACTAGATTTTCTGGAACCCATAAAGTTTTGAAGACAGTTTTAATTACTCAAAGGAGTCAGGGTAATAATTTGGAGAGAGAAAGCCAGCTCACATTTTCTGAAGGTAAGTGTTTTCTCTCTGTCTCAGCAAATCAGAGCATTTTTTTATTTGTCTGTTCAAACACTCTGCCTTGGTTTGGAACAAGACAGTCAATTAGGGTAGATAGGTAATCACCAGGGATTAGATCCACTTGTAATTGGGAACATTAATTTGACAGGAAACACTTTCTTAGGGGAAAAAGAAAAAAGAAAAAATAAAAGAAAAAGAGAGCGAGCAGTGCTGAGCTTTTCAGTGCCTGGAGCAGAACATGTCAGTGTCTCAGTTCCAAGGGTGGGGAAGTCCGTAAATCAGAGGGATGGCTGCTTTCTGTGGGAATACTGAACCTGCACTTCGGTGACGCATATGAGAATTAAAGAATCCCAGAAGACTTGAAACTGTTTTCAAAAGGTGCACAGAGCTTAATTACTAGAGGGGTAGTTCGTTATCAACCCTGTAAGGCTCCGTGTTGATCTTTTTGTGGGATATGATGTGAATATTAAGTGTCAGACATCCTGTAAATCAGACTGCCAGACCTTCTGGGCAAAACATGTTGCTTTTTAGCAAAATGTCTCATGGGAGACAGGTTTTACCACCACAGTTTACGCTTGTGGTGGGGTACCTGCTACCAACCGAGCTTTCACACTGTTCATATGAGCACAGTGTGGTGCATTTTCTCTCCAGGGCTTGTCTCCTGGAGAAGTTAATGGTTTGAAGGGTAGGATGAGTATTTACAAGCCACGCTTTGGAAGAGGAGTAATTTACCTCATACGTTTTGTACACTAAGAGCATCCACGCAAAACATAAGTGCGCTGTAGCTGGCCCGTAGCATATCCCAATCCCAAAGTGCTGCCCCAACTTTGCCATGATTTAGGTCACCCTGCTTGAAAAGGGGGATTGGACCAGATGACCTCCAGAGGTCCCTGCTAACCTCAACTATTGTTTTAGTGATTGTGTATCAGGGTTGAAGGGAAGCTCTGCATCTCCTGTTCCCAGATAGAATCATAGAATCATAGAATGGTTTGGGTTGGAAAGGACCTTAAAGATCATGGAGTTCCAACCCCCCTTGCCATGGGCAGGGACACCTCCCACTAGCCCAGGTTGCTCAAAGCCTCATCCAGCCTGGCCTTGAACAGCTCCAGGGATGGGGCATCCACAGCTTCCCTGGGGAACCTGGGACAGTGCCTCACCACCCTCACAGGAAAAAATTTCTTCCTAATGTCTAGTCTAAATCTACCTTCTTTCCTCCTGCGTTCTCTCATCCTTCCCTACCCAGGCCCTGGCAATGTCATGCTGTGCATCTCTACCACAATGACCTCACAGGAGTTGGTAAATTATATCAGGTATGATGACGTGCCCTGCCTTGCTCTGTCCTGCCTCCTCACTTGTCTTATAAGCCCCTTATATGTTCTTACAGGGTTTCACAGAGCTGAGTGAAATTAAAAAAGTGCCCCAGCATGCAAGAATGTTGCCTGCTCTTATAATCCTTTACCTTAATTGATCCTAAAAGCTTCATGCCAACCATGAAATGAGCAACAGGTACTTCTTTTCCCCATTCTCTAGAATGAGGCTGGAGAGACATCATTTTCCTTAAAGAAAAATTAGACAGCTATGAGTTACGCTGATGCAATTCTGAAACTACCGTCTTTTCTTGTGCTGAAGGTGCAGGATGCAATGATGAGAGTGGTTAACCTCTTGAGTTAAAAAATGTTCATCTCTGCAGGTGGTAGTTGCTTGTGTTGTGTGCCTGCCTAGTCTGCGTGTACGGTTGGTTCCCAGTTCTCCTGAGGGAACTGTGACTCATGGGCTGGGAGTAACAGGAAAGTAGTGAGCTTTGGGGCAGAAAGGTGCTACTGCTGAGGGAGTGGCAGGAGCTCTAGGTTAATCAAGGAAAGAGATGATAAATGACAGGTGAGGGAACAACAGCTACGGGGAGTACAGTGGGTGATCAAAATAGCAGAGAAGGAGACCATCCTGGTAATTTCAAAAGGGTGTCAGCATGGTCCTGTGCTCCTTGGAAGATGATATTAGAGTTGGGTTAAGGGCTTATGCCTGCAGTAGCCCCTCGGTCAGAAATCTTGTGCAAAAAGACTCTCAGCCAGGTTCAAGAGCACAGAGGTATGTTTCATTCACTCCATTTTTGTAAGCTGTGGCAATGCTGGAAGTTTCTTCATTTCTGCTTCGGTCCCATAACTGCCTATTAAACAATGTATACAAGGTGTGCAGACACGAAACAGGTACTTGCAAGTGTTGTGAAAAAGGTACCCAGCTAGGTTGGCACAGGGATTGTGACTGTTCAAACACCCCCGCAGCTGGAGCATGCGTGAGCTGCCGTGGCTTGTGCTGGCTCTGCTAACCTGAGTTTTCAAAAGACATTGGTGGGGACCACTGATGGCAGGGGAAATGTTCTAGGACAAAACTAGGACAGGATTATCATTCCT
>NW_010116320.1:9836-23323 GCF_000699245.1 Pterocles gutturalis
TGCTTGCTTCACATCAATTCAAAGCATTTGGCAGGAGACACAGTGAATCACTAAGCTTGCCGCTGTGCAAGAATTACACTGGCGTGATTATGCCTGATGGTTCTTGATGCTATTATTCCTTTTATAAAAAGTCTCCTCCCCATACCAAATACAAAGAAACACAAATCCATGGTACACCAAATGCGATGAAAGTTAAGGATTGGAAAGTGCTGCCTTAACAAGAACAAAAAAGAGGTTTGTCAAGCAGTGGATTTTTTTTTCCTTGGGACAACTTTGTGTTGCAACACAGGTTTATCTCTTGCTCCACATGCTTCTCTCCACAAAACACAACGTGTCCCTAGTGTGCATAGCATTTGCTTAGCTGGATACAAACTATTCCGAAGGTATAGTTAAGGTCCGAGGAAGAGGAAATGTTGTTGAAAGCCTGAAGCCAAAGGACACAGGGCCCAGAATCTTTGGTGTTAAAAAGAAAGGGGAATTCTCGGTTGGAATGATCTGCCTACCAGTTTCCCTGAAACATTACAATTTCCTCCTGAAACCTCAGTAATTCAACCCTCATCTAATAAAATAAAAGCATTTGTAGTAAGTTTTCCCAGATGAAAATGTTTTTAGTAAATTATTTAACCTAAATCAGAATGTTTCTTTTTAAAATGTCAAATATTTTATTTTGTATCAGTGCAATAAATCATTATCCTTCATTTCCCTGTTAGCATACTGATTTATGTGAGGTACAAGCTAGGTCCCCTTCAATCCTATTGTCTGGGTTCCCAGGAGTGTTGTGTTTCCCACCACACGCTCTAGATTTCCTGTGACTCATGGGTGGTTACCCAGGTTTTGAAGAAGAATGAAAAATTAAGATTCCCAAGTACTACCTTCTTCAAGGCATCTTACTATTATGGGAAAGATAATGTTGAATGTAATACCTGAAAAAAAAAAAAAAGTATTTAATGTGCAGGAAGTAGAAGGAAAACATTTACATTTTTTGAACATTAGAACTTTAAATCTCACCCAAAATATCACAATAAACAAGCTGATGTTCCCAATAAAAATTCTAAAAAAATATAGCAACAAAAGTTTTGCAAATTTCAAAGTTGTGTTTTGATTTGAGACAAAACCAAATTGTATGCTTGTGTCCTGCAGGACTGGTCCAGTGTTCAGTTTTGTTCCGTGTTCTATTTGCTGATTTAAATGCTTGTTCAGTCATGGAAAGATCATTGGTAACTCATAAAATAGAATAATTGCAAAACATATGTGTCTAGAATAAGACAAAACTTGCTTTATTCTGAATGAGCTTATAGTCTTGATTTAATATGTCTACAACTAATTATACAAATAACTGTTTCCAAAATATTTGGATTAAAAATATATATTTTAGTTTAAACATATGATATTCTAACTCCTACAGTCCCGAATCTTTCTAGATGGTTTTGTCTTCCACTTCTCTGCAATGGTACTTCCCAGGCGCTTTACTGGAGAGATGATCATCTGCTTTGCAAAACCTCACCATCTACCACATTTAGAAATAATTTTAATTTGGCCAGGGTTTAGTTATGCTAACAAATGCAAGTTGGGTTTTGTTTGTACAAACCAGATCAAAATAATTTCATAACTCATTAAGGAACTATGTGACAGCTTTAAACAGTTGCAATTGTAGAACAGTTCCTTTAGTCATGATGTTACCATGATCTGGTCTGCTACACACTAGAAAAAAAAAGAATGTCTGAAGTGAGGGCACTGTAATTTTCTTTGTAATTATGGTGTAGGCAAATCCAAGAGGAGCAGAGCAGGAGCAGTGTTTGTGCTGGTTATGGGGTTCCATCCACCACAGAGGAAATTCTAGGTCAGGCTAAGGTGAACTTAGGACACCTTCAAGAATCCATTTGACATATTGCTGTTTGCTATTTGTTATATGGAAGCACTCTGTATCTCATATTCCTGGTGCTCTTTATGAGAGGGAAGACAGCCACCACACCAAAAAGCATCCTGAATAGAAAGAACATAGAATTATTTTTTAAAGACATTCAACAAGCCATCGTCCTGTTTTGTAGAACTAGCAAGTCATCTTGTAACAGGATCAGAATACTGAATCTAATTGCAAGTATCTTAAGGTCATTGCTGAATTATGAAATTCAGGCTCAGCTATACATAGCATGAGAATGTCTGTTTTGTTTGTCCAAGAGAAAATGCGGATCAGAGCGATACAGTTTCTTACAAAAAACAAGAACAAATCCTGCACAAATCCGAAATGTCTTCATCCTTATTTCAGGTCAAGGTCTAACAGTACAAAGCACAGGCTGACAAGATTGGCATTGTCAGTGTAAAAATGTTAGAAGAACAACTTGGGACAACTGCAGAAGGGGCAAGATAATTATTGCTGAGTTCATTTTCTTTCTCATTTATTGTATGAATGCATTATGATGAAAGCACACTTTTTCTATCCAAGAAATTAGTATATTTTATATGGACAATTAACTGGGCTGCACATTATCTGCTAAAAATCACATAACCTTGGAGGAGAATACACCAACTTCAACAAGAGAGGCGGCAACAGCTGAAGTGTGTTTTCTTTACATGGACTGATTGTCATAAAACTTCCTCTTTTCAGTACATCAGTTGGTTTCATTATAGTATTCTTGATAGTATATTGTGATTAAACTGCAGGATCCACAAATGGTTCAGAGCTATAGAGTACTAAATTATGAAGGACACAGTGTTAAATCTATCAAAAGATAAAGGAGTAAAAATATCCTTTTATTATAAATTAAAAATGAGATGTTAAACATTAGATCTGCCCAAAAAAGCAAATCAGGCACTCTGGGAGGCATATTAAATAGATGTAGCCTACTTTTATGTAGCCCTGAAACATGGCATCTCAGTGTGCCTTCTTTGCTTCTTTGGTAGGGAGTCTGGATAACGAATGTAAATGGTGAAAATGTAGAACTGAAAGCTAGATTGTATTTTATGAGGTTTAAGACAAATAATGTTATTTGCAAACTAGGTAATATTTTGTTTAATTTAAATTTCCAGTGACAGGTACAGATTCCAGGCTGTAGGTGTCCTGTCAGCATCAATTATAAATTCAAAACAAGCTGAAGCAGTTATGTCTCTCCTCCTGCAAATACTCACACGCATGATTAAGCACGCAGATACTCCTATTCGTGTCAAGGAAATACTCATCCACCCTGGATTGATAATCAGTAAGGTCTTCATGAAAAAAATGTAACACAGTCTGATCTGAAAAATGAAGACTGCGAGCACATCTTTCATGAGAAATACTCAGAAGGCATAGGATCACAATGGAATACTCACCTGGAAAGCAATCCATTTTGTTGTCATGATTATTAATTATTGCTGTTAAGTGTTATAGGAGATGCAAAGGTCAGAGAGTTCTAGAGAGATTCTGCTCTGAAAGATTAAGCCTTGCTTAACAATAGGGATAAAGATGTTATATATGTTTCACTCGAGGTTTTGTTTTGTGAGAGTTAATCTACATATGTGGTATTATCAAAAAAATGCCAAGTCATCCAACAGAATATAGCCTTGGACAGTTTGTGTGCAAAGCCAAATGTCAACTATGGGGAGGAAATTTCCTGTCATGGTATTTCTCACTCCATTATCTGACCATTTTATTGTAATAAGAATTGTATGAACTAAAACAATCACATATTTTTAAAAAACATGTTATTATAACTTCACCCACGCACATAATTAGACCTCACTTTATAGAGATAGACAATTTGGCTACTCCAAACAGATCACATTTTTCCCAAGGGAAAATAAGCTTCTATAGATTTATATAATTGTTTCTAAATTAACTCAGTCATTTTGAAGCCTATAGCATTAAGATTGTCAGGATAAGGTGTTTCAACTGTAAGTTTTCAGTATCCTCTCAAGTGTACAGATAGCATAGCGTGTTTAATAAAAATTAAAAAATTGACATTTTAATAAATAATATTTGAAATTTCTGAAGTATCTCTTGCCAGACCCACTCACAGCATGATTTCTCTTGGTGCTGGAAAAATTCCAGCTTAATATCCACCTCCTTTTAAATGGGACCAACAGGTAGTCCTGAGGATTAACCAGGCATACTTACAGTGGTAGTAGTTGCAGGTTATACATAAAAAGGCTGGTAATGCTTTTAATTTGCAGGCAATTTGTATAAGTTCAGACCTTGCCCAGGTGACTTGTTTTGATGACATCAAGTTCACCATTACACTTATGCCTTATCAAAATAAGATCTCATTTGAGTTTAAATCATGATTGTTTACACTGAAGAACCATATGCAAACAGCAGACAGAAATGTCTTAGCAAGCAAACAAAACAAAGAAAATTATGAAAAAAATACAGTTTTGTAAAAAAGGTCATTTTTTTTCTTTGCAGAAACAATTGTTTCGACTCAGAAATCAGAAAAAAAATAAATTTAATGTTGAAGTAGGCTTTAGAGGGTGTTCTTTTTAAACATGATTTCTTTCTAGAGGAAAAAAAGAGCTCATCCGTATCAGTGTCACTGAAAGAAAAGCTTTGGTGAGTTTATGATGTGGGTTTCTACAGCCTCAGTCCTAAAGGACCAAGCTCTCAAACCTAGGGCAGTAACATCCCACATTTCCCATGTACACTAACCAGAGCAAGACAAGCAGCTCAAATGGTTACACAGGCAAAACTCCTGTATTTAAACAGGACAGGTAGTGTGCATGAAGGGTGGAAGCAAGTGAAGGAAGGGTACTGTGGGACCCGGAGAACATGAGGGTGCTAAGGAGTCACTTTGCTAAGCTTTTCAGTATTAACTTTATAACGATCCCAAAAATATGTTTAGGAATCTACCATTAGACTCTAAAAATAATGTCATAGGATATTTTAATTATACCTTGTATTCTAAACGTATAATCACACCAGTAACCTCTTTGGCTAATAGGATCTCTAAGAGAGAGGGGAATTGCAAAGGCAAAAGTGAAAATTAAACTGCGTTAAGAAATTAGCACAGCAGCAGATCCACTCCCCACAGTTGGCAACCAGTGCAAAGAGATGCAGAAGTAACACTTGTTTCCCTGTTACGTGTGCAGTGAATGGGAGAGTGTCTCTGGCCAGCGCTGCTGGCGTGCAGAGAGCTTTGATTCGTGCTGGACTGAAATGTTTCTTTTTAATATTTCTGAACAAACTCTGGTTCATACTAGTGACTAATGTGTTATGCAGAGATGCTCTGTTGGGATTTTCTTTTATTCTCATTTTTGGGGGGAAAGGTGAAGGATCAAATCCCTGTGGAAGATACCACAACCAATTCTCATACATAACTGTATATGCTTAGAATGAGAGAATTCCTCTCAGGGAGCAGAAATTGGATTGAGAGGGACACCTAATAAAATTACATGTGATTGTTGAAATCTTGAGTATTTAATTACAATTTTTAACCCATGGGCTCTCAGACTCCCCAATGGAGCTATAATAAAACAATGTCCATATTGGGGGGAAAAATAGCATTCATAACAAACACGATGACTGAAGCAAATGGTAGTGGTTTTTACAAGCAATGGTAATGTGAAAATGCTTGAGGCTGCTATAGCAAGAGATAAATACCTTGCAAAATCAGGATGACTAAATACTTTAACTCTTTCTTTGCTGCAATGAAGTTTACTTGGTCATGCTTTCTGGTTAAATTTTGTTCTGGCACCATTAGGACAGCGGGGTTGTTAGAGGTACAGGCTGATATCACAGTCTCAGCCAGACCACCTCCTCTTTTTTGAGTGCAGGTGGCTGGGCTCAGATTCCCTGGAAATATTGGGGCATGGAGCCAAGCTGACATTTCAGTCTCCAGGCTGATACCATCCAGGTTCTGTGGATACTGAAGGAGGAGAAAGGATCAACCATTTTCTCTGTTTTTTCCAAAAAAATGTATAAGAGGTTAGTGTGCTTCCTGAAAGTGCAGCATCTGCAAGGGAAAAGGAACAGTTAGTCTTACACCAAGAAAGTTGGAGAGGAAGAGGTAGCCTCAGGCAAGTGGTAGGAAGACAGAGGAGACATAAAACAGACTATCAAGGAGACACAGCTAAATTGAAAACCCAGTGGCAGCAGTTCTCAGTTCTGGGGTATTATGTGGGTAAAGATAAAAAAATCACTGCATCCTCATATCCTTGAACTTCAGTGGTAGAAAAGTGCTCATGTTACTGAGCTACTGTTTGGCTTCAGCAGCTTCTCATTTCTAAGGCTTTTTTCTGCCACTGTATAGGATATGATGATGAACAAAATCTTCTCAGCACAAAAGCAGGGAAGCTGGCAATCACACAGAGAAGTCCTCACCTGCAGCAGCACAGACTTTCTGGGAACCCCTTTCCTTCTTTCTTAAAACCACACAGACAGACAACATGAGTCAGCCCAAAGGTCTGCCCAGCCCCTCCTCCTGGCTCTGCCAGCAGGCAGTGGCAGGTACCTCAGAAGGAATACAGAAAGTATAAGTCCTCCAGAAATACTTCCCTGTACACGTTCCAGCATTCAGTCATCTGCAACTTGCTGAAGACTTGCTGAAACAGTGCTGATGTCTCTCTGTGTAATAGTCCTCGTTGGATTTTCCAGCTAAGAAATCTCCACTATGGACTCTCTTTTCCTCCACTCTGTCTCTGTCTCACAGGAGGGTCTAGTATCATTCAAGACCTGCTATATAGGGTGTCATGTACCCAGGGGGAAAAAACAGCCTTACCCCCATCCTTGAGGCTGATGCCATTACAATAATTTACTGCCTTCCAGACTCTATATGCTGTTTCAGTAGCTTGAAGCAGACACTATATTCAGTCGATGAAGAGAAATTTTGCGGAGAGGTTCTGAGGTAGTCTCAGCAGAAAAATCCTTGGTAAATTAAAATCTAAACAAAGAAGCAGCATGCCCTGCAAAAAGAAGTTTTAATTAATATATTTGTGAAAGCATTTCTAACTTCTTAACTATAAACCTGGTTGTCTGATAAAAGTGGGATTGTGCAAAACAGACAAAAAAACTTGTTTGGTATGTGGATACATTCAAAACCTGGAGAGAGAGAAACTTGAGCAGAGTTAAGATTGTTTTATACACCAAGGGTATTTATGCTGTCAATAATCTTCCTAGGCATCTGAAAGTTAGGATGTTTTACTAGCTGCCTTCTTTACTTACATCACTTAACCCATAAAAGTTGTGTTTACTCTTTTCTTTATAATGTACACTTGCTTTCCTTCCCCTCCCTCCATCAGACAAGAAAAAAAAGACTGGTTGGGGAACTCCTTGTACTTAAAGTACACAAAGACTTTTCCTGATCAATATTTGACATTTCTACATCACTTTGTGTTTGTTGTTCTCATAGTCTTCACTTGTTTGTATGTGAAATAAAGCATGTTTTGCTCATGAGACAGATAAGTTAAGATTGAGCAGCCTGTTACAGACTGGTACCAACTGCCTTCAACTTGGATGGCAACACCAGATGATCACCAGACAAAATGTAATCATTTGTGTTGTGTGCATGTTTTCATTTTACAAAAAAAAAGCACAGTCAAAATATTTGCTAGAAAGCAGAGAGACCATTTCAGCACATGAAGGTAGTCTAAGAGCCATTTAAAGTAGGGGCTAATGCACATATTGGAAAAGAATAAATTACTAAGGCAAAGTCAAAAAGGATTTGCACTTTGAATGCAATGTCAAACCTAATTTGCCCTTTGTTTGCATGTGCTTCTGAACTGCGGAAAGACAACAATGCAGGTTTCTGACACTGGAAAATTGTGCCTCTTCACATTTTGCACACTAATTCAGTGGATATTCTCGTGATACAGTTATTTATAACAGTTACCTGTCTGTCACTTAACAAAAATTAGTATGAAAAGAAAAAGAGTTGTCTGTACACTACCTGTTAACATGAAAGTTTGGGGTTTTTCTCTAAAAGGAAAATCCCTTCCTAAACAGACTATCTTACATTAGGGATTTATTCACGATACTTTAATTTATCCTTTGACTCCACTGTCCGTGTATAGCACTGTGAACATGAGATGGTGCCTCTGTGAAAGCAACTAGAGCTTAGTTTTGGTCAGGGTGAAATGTTTCAAAATGGCCATTAAGAACATTTAAAATTGTGTTTTCCTCAAGATATTTCAGTTTTTAAAAAAAAACAGAAGAAGAAAGTGATGAAATTTGCACACTAGATACTTATTTTCATTAATTTACATCAAAATTTACTGGTTTAATAGAATGGAAACCATCTTAAAAAGAAGAAACCGATTTGATCGTTTTCTTTAAGCAATTACTTAGAATTAGCAGGATTATTTCTCGGACTTATTGGGAGCCTTCCAGATTTACACACAACAAAACAAAGTGTGATTTCTAATCTGTTTACAGTATAAACACAATACAGAGCACTAACCAGAAGGAAGCAAAACACCATAGCTGATTAAGAAAAGGCAACAAGAGGACAACTTGAAACTATTGTTGGATACTTCTACTCTATGTTTCTGCTCTCCTTGTTCCAATTTGTCACACAATAATAATAGCGGTAAGTAACTTGGCATTTCCACAATGTTGGTCTTCCTTAGCTTAGAATGGTTCTTTTCAGGTTTACTTCAGATAAAGCAGGTCAATACCCAGCAGACTGAGGGCAATCAGGCCAAAACTACTCATTCACAACTTCATTTTCAGGTGTGTTCTTGATGTTATCAGTTGTACACAACCCTACATTCACCTGCTCTTAATTCCTCTGAGTAAATGGAGCAAGAGGAAGTCTCTGGATTGGAGATGAAATAGCTCTGGGAGAATATACACCTGACCTTTTGTTGGTGTTGTCTTTAATTTACCATTTGCTAATAGCTGCTCCTGTAGGTTAACAACCAAGCAAAGACAAAGCCAGTTAAGAAGTGGAATGTGAAGACAAACAAGGTTTCAGAAAATATAAACCATTCTTTCCTCAAACAAATAACACATGCACCTACCACCTCATTCTTAGGCTGAAGCACCTTCTGTAGCACAAGCCCAAATCACATCGAGACATTCAAAATATGTCTGATTTAACTATTTCACATGCTCAAGGTGTTTGTAACAGAATTGTGTGTTACTATAACCTCCGTCTGTCTCACAAAGCTTCTGTTGAACTTACTGATAAAATTTCCTTTGGCCTTATTGGAAAACGGCTGAGACCTACACCAAGGGCTTTGGAAAACCTAATCTCATCTGGGGATTGCATGCAATTTTTTTGTAAGCATGCAATTAAGTCTGTGAGCACTGAAATAAATAAGGTTGGCCTTACTATGAATTTGTGTCATGGTCAGATGAATCCTCAGGGGTTCTTGGCAGTGTGAGCTCAGACTGAAACATTTGGCAGAGGAGTTAATGTTGCAGCATTTTCTGGAGCTGTCTCGTCCACAGGCTCTCTTCTATATGGCCTCGTATCCTCCCATTTCTATCAATCCTGTAGGGACACAACATCTCTCAGACTGTCAACTTGCTGACAAATCTGGGGGAAACAGTGGTGCCTCTAAAACAAAAAGCAAGATCTCATGAACCTTGCTTCTTTAGGAAACCAGTGTTGAAAAGCATATCTACTGAACTAGTTTACTTCTCCATTCCTTGGATTTAATTTTTGTCAGTGTGCTCAGGACAAAATACAGACAATCCAGATTAAGTTGCATTCTGTTGGTTGAATTCCTGTTCCCTACCTAGAAATTTTTGGTTAGACACCCAGACTACTTCCATTCCTCAGACGAAAAATTCCCACTTCATAATATGTAGCAAAATAAGTTCTTGGGGCACAGTTGATGTGCCTGGATCTACCTTTAGATGTAGAAAAGGATCTGAAAATGCTGCATAGTCAAAAAGGCAGCCTATGGGAACACAGCCTTTGCAAGAGCTGTGTTGCTAGTGGGGAAAGACAACGGAGCAGGTCAGGGTATTGGAAGGAAATTTGGAGTTGAGTACACACCTCTTGCTTCAGAAAGTTGAACCCATACAATTTCAATAGGGCAGCAAAACCTGTTGCCCACAGTGAGATAACTTTGAAGAAACCATTGTGAATGGAAACCCATGGGAATTTCCTCTCCTCTAAGCAGGTTTTTCCTGTACAGGGAATAACCTGGCCCCTTATTACTACTCTCTTTGTTTTTCTCTCCCATGCACACAGAGGACGTAAATATTGTTGAAATGTCAGTCTTTATCATCATCAGCTGTTCACCCTGAGCTACAGACTGCATATTCGCATGCAACACTTTCTGAAGCCATCCCAGGACATTTTGCTGAACTTAAACGTGTCATCTAATAACATCATTGAACAGGCAGAATTAAAGGGAGAACTGTTGAATAATTTATGTTTTCAAAAAAAACATTAAAAAATTTTAAAAAATTTAAAATCTATATCTCTATTGATCTGAATTTAACTCTCATTTAGATCCCAAATAGAGATAAAGTCATATTTTTTAAAAAAATTGTTATTTCTACTGACCTGGGCAAGAAATATGGGTGTTTTTGTATTAAAAAAAAAATTGCAATATTTTTGTTCTTTTTGTTGTTGTTATTATTCTAGCCCATGACTGGAATATAAATCTTTTTAATGTTTCCCACTGGAAATTCCTCTCTCTGTCAATGACATTTGGAAATTTTGAAATAAAATAACACAACTACCACATTTTTTCCTAAATATTTTCATACTGAAACATTTATCAGTGTTACATTTGCCCTGTAACTTTATCAGTTCGAGAAATTGGTATTTTCTAATAAAAACCAAACCACCATTCAGCTCTCCACTCTCTTCAGATTATGTCACTTTGCATTTGAGATATAGCGCAAGTTAAATCAGCCTCCCATCTCAGATTTAAACCAGCTCAGCAACAACAAGAGCTTCATTGACTCTAATGTTATAGGAGTTTGGCACATCAAATAAAAATTTTGAGTCCAATAAAACCTTTGCTCATCAGTGACCCCGAAACATTGTCCAGCAAGCAAATGCAGATGTAAAACTTCATAACTTTGCTCAGTTCCAGTCAAGTGAATCAGTTTTGTTTTCAAATCTGCTTTTCATCAGAATCAGTTATCTTTTCATATTTGGTATCATTCTGCACTTTCTAATAAAGAATTCAGAATTAAATTGCCAAAAGGTTAGGAGGAAGGTCATTATATAAGGTTCTATAAAATAAAATCACAATTAGTCCACAACACAATTATTTTCTTGCAAGCCTATGCTCCTCCCTACTAGACCTTTAAATCTACTTCAGTGAAAGAACCCCGAATATCCAAAATTAACAACCATCATCTTCATATAGAGACTTCCATCCCCAGCCACATTTTCAATTACTTTTTTCTAAATAGCAATATGGAGGTACTGAACCAAAATTCTGCTAAGAGAAGGAGTGGAAGGACACCTTTTTGTTCTTCAGGTGCAATCATACTTGAATGGACTTACAAAATGATACAGCACTTTTCATAGTGGATTTAATTGACCACTCCTTTTAAAAAACAGTTCCAGAATCTTACTACACTGAAGTTTAGAAACTGTTTTCTTATTTCCAGCCTTAATGTGTTTAAGGATAACATGAATTTATTCTGATACCAATATTTCTTTTAGCATAAATAGCTCTTCACAATCCTCATTCTGACCCCAAAGAATATTTACAGCCACCCATCTTGTCTCATTGTAGTGTTCATTTTGCTAGCAAAAATAATCTTCACTAAGTATCATCAAGATTTGTCCCTACAAGATTTAAGTTAAAAAGTCTGTTCCCTACATGGACCATGGCTTGGTTTGATGGACTGAGCTGTTTGAAGTGCATAAATAAATCTTGAGTATGTATGGAAATTTAAGGGAATAATATGCTGTACCTTCTTAGTGATGAAGATTAACTTTGTACCAGTGCAAAAATGTGTCCTTGATTTGTCTGTCTCTTTCTTTCAAACTGCCATAACCTCATAATCAGCTGACTTTTGCATCCAAAAGCCACAAAAGTTAGTGAGCAAGAGAATTAAAGTGTGTCATCAGTTAAGATGATAAACACCAGAGTAAATTGGGAGTATGTTAGACTGCTTTTTACCATTCCACATAATTTGAGATCATTTATACAATTGTTATTTATGGTTTTATGCCACAAAATTAATTATTTCTGTTTTATTGATGTTTCTGTGTGGAGTGTGCAGTAAATGCTTTCCCCAAGTACTCATGTGACACAGCAAGCCTAGGTCTCCTAGTTGATTTCAACCACATCTATTCTTTGTACTGTTGGTAAAGGTTGGTAAATACTACTCTTAACAGAATTATTCTCATTTTTGTGATCTATAGAGACAGACTGTATCTCAGCATGATAAATCAGTGAGTTTCCTTTTTAGACAAGGGAGGTTTTGGAACGCATTATTACTAAAGATCCATTTGATGCATCTTTGACATACATTTAACTGAGACAGATTATGCTGAGATCTCAAGAATACCTCCAGGTTTCATCCCTATGTCTTTACCTCATTCTGATCTACCTTGGTGTAAGTGCTGTATGACTGTATTTACAGCAGTAGGCTTCAAACTGAGAAAAACCTGAAAAAGTAACCTCCAAGCTGGATCTTTGGACATTTGCCACTTAATTTGAATTTTGAAGGAGATCTGAAAAAATCAGAATTACTTTTAAAATTACATTCCATGATGTTTCTGTTCAAATAGAAAATACCACAAACACTTTGTGGTTTCAACACAAGTCTTACATAAATTCCAGTCATGCCAGTTTCCACAAAATCACTGCAAACTTTTTTTGATCTTTCAAGAAGGGAGGAATTTGTAACAGAATAAAAATATTAGTGTGAGCTTTGTACTATGTCCACTTGGTGGGACATGTCAAATGGTTCCTGGATCAAGTCCTGCAAGTCCTACTCTAATATGATCTCAACAGCCATCTCAGTATGTTGCCCTGTTACATGACTCAATGAAAATCACATCAGGAAAGGGGCTAGATTGCCTAGTCGTTACGTAGGACCCATATGAGATAGTCACAAATCCCATCCTAATAGCAGTCTATAATTCTACCTCATTTGTACACTGAGGCTGTATCTTGAAAGTTTTATGCCTGAGATGGAGCTTCCCCCGATATTAACATTTATCCAGCTGAATCAAACATCTTTAGGAACCTCCACAGCTTTCACAGAAGAGAAAGTGAGAAATGAAATTCTGTGGCTCTCCCCATCCCTGAGTATTCACATGTGCCTTGGATTTGGCTCATTATTAGCTATAGCCTTATTAATTATTTCTTTTACAAAGAATGACACGCATTCTGAGCACACCTAAACCCATCCTGCCCTTGCCCTGAAGGTAGCTTGTTCTCTTCTTAAACCTGCCTTTGGATAGTTTGAACAAATAGTAGCTCCGACTAGTTCTGACCTGTTTTTCCTCCATTTTAATTGTCTTGCCAATTAGCTGGGCCTCTAAAATTTTTCTCACATGATTCACATATGTCTGTCTTCTACCCAATGTGCCATTTGTATGTGTGTGAAATGAAATGCATGGCAGGACTTAGCGATGCTCTTTCCC
>NW_010116320.1:23354-31683 GCF_000699245.1 Pterocles gutturalis
TCTAATATCCCCAAGTTATACTGACATTTGTCTTTACTACATAGTATGCTGCAGTTGATCTTATTTCTCATTAGGTCTTTTGCATCAACAGTGTAGCTATTGCATTTATTTGGTGGGCAATTCAGTAGTGGTGATAGTTTCTGATGACATACCTTCTTCACCCAGGGCAGCTGGCGTCTTAGTGATAATAACCGGCAGTTTTCAAAAGAGAACTTTTTCCCTGAGTAAAAAGCAATCAAAATGGAACAATATCTCTGAAGAAAATTTAATTCTAAAATTTAACAGTAATAATGATTATGATTATAATGGTGTATTAAGTTCAAGAAATGAGCAATCACCATGATTATGGACCCCTAAGAGATTTCTATTAGCAATGCCCATCTGAAAAGTTGACACATCATTTTAAGTACTGTGCTAAATATCAGAGTTCTTAAACCAACCTACAACCTAAATGGAATAGACAGAGGCTGATAGATAAGTTACTTCTCTGCCTAAAGTCACATGGGAGGTCTGTGGCACAGTCAAGAATAAAAGCCAGGTCTCCTAAATCCTACTCTAGCGGTAAACACACTGTGCTGCACTGTCTTGCTGTATCTTTCAAGATGGTTTCCAGAGCCCTATGTGCTGTGCACACAGCTACATCTGTGCTGTAAATACTTCACATGTCAACCCTGAAATGCAGCATGGCTGCACAAAAAAAGCACAAATGCAACATGCAGGGTAGAGTAAGATGAAGAACATCTTATTCAGCTGGCATTGAAAACTCCTCAGTTTTTCCAACTAGTAAGCTTAAAAAGCAAGGGAAAAGTGCAGAGTTCACAGTGCATAATTCTTTCCCTTCAGAATATTAGACACAAAGATTTGGAAGGGGGTATGAGCTACTCAGTATGGGCTATTGTTATTATACAGACACATTAGAACCAATGTATCAGGAGTATTTTGAAGCAGCAAATAATGCAACATACTCTCTATTACCTCACTCCATCATTCACTTAAAAATATCTGTTCTAAAGGAAGAGTCTGTGGGGAATGTCAAGTTTTCAGAATTTGTAAATATCTTCTTCTGACCTGTTTCTCAGTAGTAAATGGGGTGTCTTATCTGAAAAGTCCTCGCTTAAGAATGGAGTTGCCATTAGCTTCAGATCAAGCATTCATTATCCTTGTTCAAAGGCAACAGTCATCTCTACAGGACAGTTCTAAGAGGAGCAATAACAATCTGATATGGCTATGTGTATGTCTAGGGGTTGCATGAAAACAGTCTGTGTGTTGCTAGATAATTATTTTGTACGAGTTCTGGATGTTGGCCCAGATAAACAAAGGCATTTAGGAGCCGAAGCTACAGTTGTTTAATGCTGAATTATTTTGCAAAGCTTTTCCAAGAGCTGTCAACTCTTTTAGGCTGACCTGTGCCAAGCTGAAATAAGATTGTGCATATTTTATTTATGGTGTGTCATTTTTATCTGTTCACATATTCGTTGTTTTGATAGTGCTATCTTTGAATGATTTTTGTGTAAAGATGCCTTTCCATTAGTAAATTGCTTTTTGAGATGCAATCTGCAGCAATGGTCAAATGTTGACCCTACTCAGGAGAGTACCCAAAGAGTGAAGATGCCTCACTAATAAAAAGCTCTCTGCTGTCACTAACATTTGAATATGGTTGTCTTTTAACCTCTCCTTGTTATCCTGGGAAGAGGGCAGAGATTTTCTATAATGAAGGCTCCATAATACTAATCACAAAGAAGAAAGGAATGAAAACCCATTTTGCCACACAGAAGTAGGACAGACAGCCTCAGAGAGGCCTCTGTGCCAAGGAGTTATTCCTTACAGGGGACCCAAAGATGAGCAGGGACTAAAGTTTCTGATAAAAAAGGAAAGGTACTGCAGACCTCAGAGCCTGGAAGGAAGTACATCGCCTCTGTATGAACGTCCTTGACATGACAGCAATCTGACATCAGGTCTACAGAGAGCTTGCCAATTCTTAAAACTTTATCTAGGATAATGTGTCACTAAAAAAGAGTTTTCAGACATCTGTGAGATTTTGTTTTTCTACACCGTACTCACAAATGCATTCATGGTTCTGCCAACATGGATCGGCTAACTCCATACAAGCTCTTTAGAGCCAGGAGACCTTCACCGTACTGCTTAGGGGAGAGACAGGGTTGCCCCATTCCTTCCCGACTGGGAGACAGACAGGGCAGGACTGGGTGCAGCGGGCAGGGTCAGGTAAAGAGAATGTAGCACATGGCAAGAAGGGGCAAACCTTTCCCAGCGTGTAGAGGGGTTATAAGGATGCAGGCTGTCTCCCTTCAGTTAACAGTCAGATGGACCCATCTCCTCAGCAATGAAATTCCTACTATTTCCTAGCACAGAATCTATCTTTAAGGAATAACTCAGTCCTTAACGAAGCAAAACACAGTCATTTGGCCAGAACCACAGTGAGTCTGCAACTAGTTCAGAGCTATTGTGTTTTAGGCAATGCAGCAGACTCAAAAGAGCAGGGGTATATGCCTTTTGTCAATGCAGCATTTAGAGGGTCAGAGATGAGACAGGACCTCAGGCTTCCTGTCATGTCTGTCAGTACTCAGACCTTGGGGGAAGGAGGCCAAGTGGTACAGATGGAGACATCTTCACTTGGCTCTTTTGCTCTGGGACTGTCAGCTAGTCAGAGTGTGCTAATAAACAGCCAGGACAAAGCTAACCTGAAAATTTACAGCTCCATGATGTGACCCACTCTGTGGTTTCTTTCCCCTGTGTCAAGCCATATTTTCTTCTTAATTATCATGGTGAAACTCCAGTGTAACGTTACCGAAGTCCTTCATATTAATGCATACGTGTGTTGGTAAGAATTAAATTCTAATACAGCTCTCAAAAATTAGCATTTGCATATCTCACCAGAGCAAATGAATTGCACTGAGTCACTATGAAAATTGACTGGGTAAGCTAAATGCATAGTTTGACTAGAGTCAGCAAGCAAGATTGTCTCCACTCCCACAGACAGAAATCCACACCAAGATTTTTTGGTGTGCAAATGAGCCTGATTTACTTTGATTATAAAACAGACTCATAACTTAATAAAAGAAACCAAATTGCCTTAACTTGCATGTGCATGTGGAACTTCCATAAATTATGGTCATATATAATGAATGGAATAAAGCCGCAACAGTTACATGAAAGCAAATGTTCCAATCAAACTTATGCTATGGTGCAAATCTGAAGTGACTTCACCAATCCTGGTTAAACTTCCCTGAGTTTACATTGGCTTAATTGAAAACAGATTTTCCTCATTAGCATTCAGCTGAAACTTTCACATGACAAGCAGCATCATGAGGCTGATTTTTAAAGGGGCAGCTTTCTCCACACTATATGCGAGATTCCTGTTCCTTGTGCGGCCTGAAAATAACATCTTGGGAAAATATCACCTGATATTTTCAAGACCTGGTCAGTCTTGAACATTTTGTGCCATCCTATACTTCTGCATGTATGCTAGCCCCTTAATGGATCTAACAGTCCCCTTTTCACAGGAACAACATACTCAGCTTCCAAGCATTGGTACAGACTAGATTCTACCTGGCTTTCTGCTTCCAGTATTTATTTCATAGAAGGCACATAATATCTTCACCAAGTTTTGAGCGCTAACTTTTCCTACCAAGACTACAGAGCATGTCTTTCAAACTTCCTAAGACAATATTGTTGGAATGAAAGCACAACCCTGTTTTTAAATTCAGCATTCATCCCAGCCATTGTTCAAAGTCTCAGACTGACAAAAATGACAGAAAATACTGCAGCCATGTGCTAGAGGCTTGCTTCCAAAAGAGAACGTGAGCATCCCTTTACCTGCAGGCAGCTGGGTGCCCTGGCAGGAGTGCATTAGGCAGGAGGCTGGTGTTAGCCCACCTCTTTGGAAAGCAGAGTTGAGAAACATCCCCTAACACCATAACCTGAGATGATGGCCCCACCAGTGACTCTAACACTGCAACAGCTCCAGCTGCGACTGACATGTTCTTCAGTGTGTTAATCACTGGGACGGTTTACAAAAGGTGTTTATGTGCCCGGCATGGGAATGATTTCTGCTGTTAACTTGTGAATAAAACAAATGCACCAACACACACCGTGTTCCTCTCTTACCCATATTCTTTTGATTCTGACATTTTGATCCCTTTTGACAGGAGAAGATAAACCCTAACTTTAGTTTCACATCTACCTGTGAACAATGGCTATGCGTGGGAGTAACTGCTGGCAGAAATTTTGACCAGACTTAGACCAAGTAAAGTCACTTCAGATTCACTTTTCTCTTTCTCATGCACAAGAATGCTCCTGTAGAAGGATATCGTAATGAGGGTGTGACATGCAGGAATGTCAGGAAGAAAATTAACTTTATTTGCTGGCATAGAGTGATCTGGGGTAAAGGTTAAAAAAAAAAAAAGTTATTGCTCTTTCCTGATGCTAGAGGTGAAGAAAATTATTTTTGGGGACCTTGCTAACCTCAGAAGAAGCACCTGGCTCTCATACCTAACAGGAGATGTAAAAAGTTGCCATGAAAGTGTGTCCCTGATCCCAGCAGCTGTCTTTTAGAGAGGTGAAATTTTCACCACACCCAGAGCTGGGATCTTCGACAGGAGGCAAGAACATAAGCATGAACTTGACAGTCCCAGTTTCTTAAATAAGCAAGATGCTTTGTAGGAAACACACAAGACCTGAGAGCCAGAAACACCTGCCCACTGTCGCCAAAGTGGGCTGCCACAGATACCCCTGTACCACGTCTGCAGGGGGCAGCCAAAGCCAGGACCAAAGCCTGGAGGGAAGGCGTTGTGAACAGTCCTTGTTCACACTTCTTCTCCCCTGAAAAGCATCTGTTTATTGACATTTAAAAATACACAGCTGAAGGTATGGGTGACTGCCACATCCTGCCCCCCTCCAAGCACTGTTTTTATCATAACAGGGGCTGTGGCTAAGGCTGCCACTGTGTGATTGGGAGAGCAGGGCTCTGTTCTGAAGAACAGTTTCATTAAGGAAAAACACAAACAAACAGCTCCCTGGCAGGGGCAGGCTTTGTGTTTACTGTTTCTCCAGAGTTTCCAGCTGAGAAGCAACTTGAACCTTACTCTGTCTTGTGGTTTAATGCTGTTTTCATTGAGCTTAGCATCATGAAGGCAGGTTTGAAGTTGTTCTCCTCTCACCTGAAGTCACGACTGAGGCCCTTCTCCAGTGCTGGGGATGGGATTGAAGTAATCAACCTAATTCCAAAGTGAGCACATGATGGGGACTATCATTGTAATCTTGCTCACCGTTTGCCAGAGCTAAGACACGAAGCAACAGCAAAGAGGAACAGCCAGGAGGACTGCCTCTCCTCAGAACTTTACAATTGCTCTTCCTGAGAAAAAAAAGAGAGAATGAACAAAACTCAGATGTTTAGATACCAATCTACCCTCTTTTCCCCTTTCCCAGTCCCACAAGACCTTAGGCTGTTCTGTGAGTGTCACACACAGGAGGCAATGTGGAGGCAGACAGACATCAAAGGTACGGCTGGGTCCCAGGTTAATGACAAGAGACTGTGACCTCCCTCGTGCCCACGCAGCAACAGAGGAGATGCAGTTGGATAACATCATCATCTCCAGCTGGAAACCATGCTCATACGTCTCCTGAGAAAGCCCATTATGAAGAGGCAGAGGGAAAAGGAGCTGGAGAGTGGGCTTAGAGCTGAGACAAAGAAGATTTGATAAAACCAGTTTTGGATGTCGGGAAAAAATATGACTCAAGTAGGGGTAAGGGAATCATGAGATGAGGGACAACTTGCAGCAGCTTCTGGGATTTCTCAATAGTGAGCTAGGAAGGAGTCTAGAGCCTTGGAGCCAGCTCTGGTCTCTTCTGCCCAAAAGGGCAGTGGTACACTGTGAAATGGTCAGGGGATCATATCCTGCTCTGTTTTATAGTCTGAAGTGGTTGAGAGTGGCTGGACGGGGCCAAAATTACACCATAGGTGCAATGAGGATCTTTTACCTCCTGTCAGAAACTCATAGGGCTGGACAAAGAAAAGACAGACATATACCCTAATACTGCAGATTCGCTGCATCAAAAATATCTCATCCATAAGTACAAGAAGTATAGCCCATCACAGCAGCCTTTTACACCTTCTGGAAAGTCATCTTAAGTGATTTCTGGTGATAAAACATTTCATTTGCTCCAGTTAGGGCCTTTAGATGATCAGATCAGATCTCACATAGATAAATTGCAGCCAGCTAGATAGAAAACAGAAAAATACTTCATTTGACACTTCCAATTTCAAGTTCAACTCAATGTCACAGAAATAGCCTTGCTGAGAAAATATCTGTGAATCAAGATACTTAGTGCTTCAAGTACATCCAACAAGATCTATCTAAATAGCGGCATTAACAAAATGATAGTGTGTTCAGCCTCTGCATGCAATAAAGCAGAGAGCACAGAGATTTTCTTCTTGGCTCTTTTTAGCTCTTTAATGAAAGCTTTTCATCTGTATTTATAGACTTTGGTATTTTTCCCTGTAACTGGGTGGCAAACTCTGCCTCACAGTGTAGAAGTTTTCGTAACAGCTTTACTATGCTGCAAAAACCATCTTTGAAACACAGTGAAGAAAAGCAGTGACTCCCAACATAAAGGACCCAAGCTACTTGTTTACAGACAAATAGGGAAACCCCCTCACCATGGAAAACAAAGACAGAGCAACAGAAACATATGCACTTAAACAAACACCAGATACTAACAAGCTCATCCTTCCAGGAATCATCCACGACTTACTGAGTGGTTGCAAAAACATATTCAACATGTTGCTGAAATAAAGTTAATGTTTGATTTAAACACAACTGCAAAAATACCTGGGCAGAAACTGAGAGTCTTCAGTCTGAGATAATTGTCAAAATAAACATAACAAGAAGGACGTATCACATGAAATATTTCCACTTTATTCTTAATCACAGTTTGCAACTTACGTGTAAACAATTATGAGACTTCTTGTTTTGTTGCTAAATCTTTCCAAGCTAATCTTGGATAAAATTAGAATGTAGAAACCACTCAAACCATCTTTTGCATCAAGTCACTAGTGAAGTTTGCCTTTCTGCAAAACAAAGCCCTCAAACCTGCACACCCATTCTGATACTTTAAGTGGCACTCTGAGATTCCCTTGTACTGTAAGTTATTCCACAAAGCAGTTTTTTTCATCCAAAGACCAACAGACTTTTTGCAAACTGACTTTTGTGAACTAAAGCCCTATCCAGAGCCTTCTGAAATGGAGGGAAAGATTCACTGTTTGTGTCTGTGCTATGAAGTGAGTCAAGTGAAAGCATAGCAAACCTTATCAGTCACAGACTTTGCTATCAATATTGCTGGCTCTGGCTTGGCATTGAATACCTGTGGCTTCATTTTACATGAGGGGTATATATGACTATTTGTAGGTGTCTCAAGTGAAGGCATCTACATCTGCAGAAGTCACCCTGGGCTGCTTTCATAGCGAACAGAGAGTCAATGCAATCAACAGAGATTGCAGGCAACGCAGCTCAAGGAGATGACTATGCTTGGTCACACGAACTTGACTGACTGTATTGACACAGCCCCTGATAAAAAGCTAGCAAGTATATTTGATAGGCTTGAGGGAAGTGATGCCATCCAGAGAGGCTTGGACATGCTTGAGGACAAGGCCCGTGCAAACCTCATGAAGTTCAACAAGGCCAAGTGCAAGGTCCTGCACCTGGGTCGGGGCAATCCTCAGTATCAGCACAGGCAGGGTCATGAATGCAGTGAGAGCAGCCCTGCAGAGAAGGACTTGGGGATACTGATGTAGGAACTACACTGTTGTCACCTAATGTTAGGAGAGATGGATCTCTTCCACAACCTCTGTGCTAGGTTAGGAAGTGTCAAGACTGAGGCACCTGATAGCAGATGGGTCTATAATGGTTCAAGACTGTTCAAGTCCAGGCTGCATGAAAAAGAGCTTGAATTCACGTTAAGGTATTCAACATACCCAGAATTTGCTGCTCCAAGAGGCAGGTTCGGTTTCATGAGGGCTTAAAGGTGTGGGTAAGTCCTGAAAGATATAGAATCATAGAATCATAGAATCATAGAATGACCCGGGTTGGAAGGGACCTCAAGGATCATGTAGTTCCAACCCCCCTGCCTGGCAGGGCCACCAAACATACACATTTACTAGATCAGGTTGCCCAGGGCCCCGTCCAACCTGGCCTTGAACACCTCCAAGGACGGGGCATCCAACCTCCCGGGGCCGCCTGTTCCAGGGCCTAACCACTCTCCTATTAAAGAACTTCCCACCAAAAATCCAACCTAAATCTTCCCTCCTTCAACT
>NW_010116321.1:0-351 GCF_000699245.1 Pterocles gutturalis
GCGTGATGGCGATGACCCGGCTTGGGGACGTCTGGTTCCCGGGACAGCTGCCTGCTGCCACCTCCCTCCCTCCTGGGGGTCTTCAACCCATACTGGGGGAGATGGTGACAGTGCCCTCCGGAGACCCTTGTCCCCAGGGGCCACTCGGTCGGCCACGCCGCATGACGGGGACGCGTGGTTGGGATTTTCCTGCTGGAATCCTGGCAGGCAGCAAGGCTCAGCTCCCCCACACCCAGCGCTGGCATCGGGACCCCCGACAGCGACCCCAGGCTGGGGTGTCACCCATCGCCGCAGCTTCTGGGCGGTGTACGGGACCCACATCCTGCCCCACAGCACCCATCGAGGGGGGGG
>NW_010116321.1:383-619 GCF_000699245.1 Pterocles gutturalis
CCCACCTGTGTCCCCATCCCCACCGTTGCTCTGCCGGTGGCTGAGGCTCTTGTTTTCGGCGGCACGCAGGGAAGGGATTTCTGCTGAGCCGTTCTGGCCGAACAATGCCGGGTTATTAAATCCGCGGCGTTCCCAGCCCTCCGAGGCACAAAGAAGCTTTTCTGTACGGAGGCGGCAATCTGCTCCCGCCTGCTGCCAGATGGATGCCAGCAGCGCCTGCCCGGGGCTCTGGGGGT
>NW_010116321.1:884-2239 GCF_000699245.1 Pterocles gutturalis
CCCTCCCCAGTCCTTGTCCCACCCGTGTCCCCGTCCTGGCACAGCACGTGTCCCTCCTTGTCCTGCTCACGAGCAAAAATCCCGGGAACGAGCAAACGCTGCCAAGCCTGGGGGATGGATGGGGATGGATGGGACCGTTGTGATGGAGCTGGGGACATGGACCTGGGGACAGCAGGGACACATGGACCTGGGGACAGCAGGGACACAGAGATGGGGACATGGACCTGGGGACAGTGGGGGCACAGAGCTGGGGATGTGGAGCTGGGGACAGGCAGGGACATGGAGCTGGGGACATGGAGCTGGGGATGGCAGGGACATGGACCTGGGGACACAGAGCTGAGGACAGTGTGGACATGGAGCTGGGGGTTGCAGGGACGTGGAGCTGGGGACAGCTGGGGACACAGAGCTGGGGACACAGAGCTGGGGACAGGGAGTGACGCCCGGTCTCTGTCCTCTCGTCCCCGTGCAGGCAGCAAGGCGAAGGGGGGGGCCGTGCGCTTCGCCCCCAGCCAGCCCCCCGGGGGGACCCACGGCCACGTGCACTTCGAGGAGAAGCTCCACGACTCGGCCGTGATGGTGATGCAGGAGAAGGACGGAAACTTCCTCGTCAAGGTGGGGGTGGGGACCTGAGGGACAGGGGGGTCCCAGTGCTACCCTGGCCTGTCCCGGCACTCAGCAGTGGGGCTGGCTGTGTCCTGGGGGCCGGCTGGACCCCCCAGTGCTGCCCATCACAGCCCCGTGACCTGTGGGGCTCCTGCCTGGCTCCCAGACTGGGCGGTGGTGGCAGTGGGGACAGCGAGCCACCTGAGAATGACACCTTATACATCATCGCGGTGGGTTTGCAGACCTGAGTGTGCGCTGCCTGCCCTGTCCCGTGTCTCCTCACCCTGTCCCCTGGCTCCTCCCCCGTCCCCCAGCTCCCTATCCCATCCCCTGGGTCCTGTCCCTGTCCCATGTCCCCTCACCCCATCCCATGTCTTCTTGCCCTGTCCCACATTTCCTTGCCCTGTCTGCTATCCCTTCACCCTGTCCCCTGGCTCCTGTCCCCGTCCCCCGGCTCCTGTCCTCATCCCATGTCCCCTCACCCCGTCCCATGTCTTCTTACTCTGTCCCACGTTTCCTGCTCTGTCTGCTGTCCCCTCCCCCTGTCCTCCGGCTCCCTGCCCCATCCCACAGGTCCTTGCCCTGTCCCCTGTCTCCCTGACCTGTCCCCTGGCTCCTCACCCTGTCCCCTGGCTCCTTGTCCCCCAGCTCCCTGCCCTGTCCCCTGGCTCCCTGCCCTGTCCCCCGGCTCCCTGCCCTGTCCCCTAGCTCCCAACCCGATCCCCCAGCTCCTGTCCCACACAGCCTGTCTG
>NW_010116321.1:2409-2617 GCF_000699245.1 Pterocles gutturalis
TTGTCCCCTTTCTCCCATGAAATAACCCCCTGGTGCCATGGGGGCTGCTCTGGTGTCACGGGCGGTGGCAGAGCCACCTGAACCCCCCCGGCTCCGCTCTGAGTCAGTCGCTGTTGGGCGGAGGACGGGGTGTCGCCCTGGAAGCGCCTCGGGATTGCTGAGCAATTGCTGCTCCGTGGGCGGCCGGGATTAGTTCCCCACCCGGCAC
>NW_010116322.1:0-15840 GCF_000699245.1 Pterocles gutturalis
CTGTCTTTGGTCGGTTCTGTGTCAGTAACGCGTTACCGAAGGAAGGGGCACCCCAAGACCCATCTCGGGGTCTCAAAGCAACAGGTACGAATCGGTGGCTGCTGTGGGTCCCTCCGCAGGGATTTAGCCCCTCTACGTTTTGCAGATGGGAAAACTCATCAGCGGAGAGCTCGAGTGCGCCGGGGTCAAAGGCAGTGACCGTTTCGGCGTCCCTGTACCACGGTGGCACAAGCTCCGTAGGGAGCCCAGCAGACACAGTCCGGGCGGGCTCCAGAAACCCTGCCCGCTGCTTCGGACCTGGGGTCCTTCCTGACCGCAGCGCCCGCAGTCACACGGCGCATACACACAGCTGAACAACTCTCAAAGGAGCCTCGTGGCGTAACATCCACTTTGTAGAGAAATAAGCTGCAATGCCAGAGAGCTGGAGTCCCTGTCCAGGATTGCAGAAGTTGCTGGAAGGTCACTCAATGAGTTTAGAGTAGACCAGGAAAGAAACTGCAGGATTCACAGCTTCTCCAGTGCTCTCATTCCAGTGTATTTCCTTTGCCCACTATAAATAACTAACCTGAATAGTATGGATTTATTATTCCAATCAAGTTGTGCCTCACTGAGGAGTTAGTGATGGCTAATTATTAATAAATTCAGTGCTATGAGATCTGGGATTTTTTTCTCTTATGTATTATTTTACAGCTCATTGAAGATATTACTGCAAAAGCCAAAGCTCTTGCTTCCTTATTAACAAACTTTTTCTTACGAGTGTAATCCACTCCCATTTGATTTGTTAATTCTTTCATGATATCTTGCAGATCCTATTACTGAGTTGCCTGTCATGATCAATGTGCTCTGTCTAGTCATGTGTTCCTCTTCCAAAGTGTTCTGGGGAAGAGGGAAAAAAAAAACCCACCTGATCTGTGTCATTACCATTTAAAACTGAAAGGTAAATCTTCATTAAGATATTTGAGTGGACTGAAGCACCATTCAAGTGACATGAAGCAGAGTATTGTAAATGACAGTGTTCTGCGGAAAAAAATTAAATTCTGCTACATTTACTGGAACATTTCTTCTTCTGAAACACGTGTGTTTCAGAACTCTGAATTTGGATTTTCCCATTATTCTTTAGAAAAGTAGGCCTTTTGAAAGATTACAAGTTTTGTACAACACATTCTCATACTTACATACATACTCATATTCTCAACTTACAGTTGAAACTGAAGTATTGCAATACAGGACTTGCTGTGTAATTTGAGATGCAGACTTGAGATCTACTAAAAATGTTTTGCCAAGCAAGAAATCAATATGATCTTGCAAAAAAAATGCAGCAAAGTATATAAAAAAAAAACAAAGTCTGCAAAAAAAGGAAAATAAAAACAGAACACACCTTGCTACAGCAGCTAAACTGAAGTTTAGGAAACTATGCTTAAAAATGTCACTGCTGCTGCGTACATATTAAAAAATATATATGTCAAAAGGCAGACTCTGACAGCAAATAGTTGGAGAACGAAAAGCTGAATTTGCTAAACAGGCAGCAAAGATGTGTTCTTATTCTTCGTACCAATAAGCACACTTGCTTCCATATATGTAAATAAAGTGTTTTGACTGATTCCCTCTTTGTACATCCAATGACTAGGTCTCTGTATGTGGTTATGGGCACAGCTGGTAAATATACCCTTGCACTCTAATATCTGAGTGGTCTTCCACTGATTTTAGAAGAACCCTGTGTTGCACAGCTGTGTTGAAGACAGAGCAGACCCTGAGCTCCCTGAAAATATTTATAAAAGATACCTTTTGAAGCTGTTTTTTATACAATTTGTTTGCCTCTGTAATTACTGTATGAGTTAGATATTGTATAATTAATTATACCCATCCTATCTTACAAAACCATGAACAGAGAACTAGTCTTTGTATCTGCTTAATATTTTATAGAAATTCCTTAGCCTGGTTCTCCTCTTTTCTACCCCACTTGCAGACAGTCAAATTACTTCCACTTTGCTGAAGTTTAAATTAGAGATGAATCAGGACCCAGATTTTTTTTTATTCATCTTTCTGAAGTAGCTAAACAAAATCAATTCTCAGCTTCCTAAGGGGTGTTCTTCCCTTGATGTGTGTCACATAATTCCTTATGAAATCAGTGGGAATCATGTATGTGTCCCAAAGTGAGAATTTGCTCCATATCTCATGCATTTAATTGAATTATTAAAAAATAGGCTTGTTGAGCAATGCTGAATTTTTGCTTATTTGTAAGCACATTTGCAACATGTCTTGTCACGTTGAAGAGATTTAGCCTGTGAACAACGTGTTCTGCTTTGTACATTTTTATGTCTTTGAAAATGTAAATACAAATAATGTTGTACTTCTGAAGGAGAGTATGGTTTGGAATTGCATGTTTCTCTAGCCATGCGGCAAAGGAAAGGTTGAATTTTTTTTTTTAATTTCAGTCATTATTAAAGCATGCAGGAATAGATAATGACTTCGCCATATAATTTTTCTGTGTCCTAAAAAAACTATAGCTCTAGTAATTATGAAGAAAGAGAACACCTTACACTACAGGATCTTCTAAAACTCTCCTCTCATCTTCGCTGTGACCAAACAGGGATAAGTAATTTGCATCATATAGAAAGTATCCTAGTAAAACATTCTATCTTCACACATAGTATGCAATACTAAACAACACAGGCTTTTGTGATATTCCAGAGTTTCTGTGGTTCATAACCATTTTATTTATTCTCCAGGCATACAGATGAGACTGGCTTTATACCATGTGATGGAGAAGCAAAACAAGGGACTAGCCATGTCTCAGAAAAACTCCAATCTGAACTATGTAGCTCATGTTCACAATTTAGCACGGAATTTGAAGAGCTGTCATGATACAGCTATCCAGTGGTTTAATATTTCTATCATAAATAGTGTTTATTATAAACACTTCAATAGCATGTTAACAATCACTTAGATGATAAATAAGGTGGAGGTTCCCATTGCAAGAGTTGGTATGCTGCCACAGTAGGAATAAATAGTTTCTGCCCCATGGAATTAACATGTCACATAATAATTTCAATACAAGAAAGGAAAAAAAGCTATTAGCTATTCTAAGTGGACATTACTGAAGAATTTGAAAGGAAAAACATGATTTCACAAATTACCAAAGGAATAATTCTTCAGACAACCACCCAAAGAAGTAAGAAAGACCAAAACTTCATGTAGCAGCAGCAGATTGACAGGCATTGACACTGGCAGACAAGCCTTTTTATTTTCAGAGTCTCCGTATGATTTCCACATATACCCATGAAAGCTAGTACTTTTTTCTTACAGGTTTTACCAACAGAACATGTACTTAGAGTCATCAGTTATCCAGTCTTCTGTATCAAGCATCTTCACTTTCCATGGGGAGTGATGCTTTTCCATGTTACTTACACTTCACAGTTTTTCATGTTTCAGTTACGCTGGTCAACCTATAAAGATGGACAGAAAGAAACCATTTCAAATATCACATCACCTCCAAATGTGAATGCATCCACAATGTGTAAAACCTCCACACTGTGAATTCCTCTCATCTTTCTTTAGAGAAGGGGAGCATGAAAATGGAGTCAATGAACTCAGCGTCCTTGTTGGACTTCTGGTTTGCCCAGTGTAAACCACGTACTAATAAGAAATTATATTCTCCAAAGGATCACTGTTGTTTATTTGATTACTTCATTCCCGACCATAAATGTCAAGGTAAAAGCTTTGTAACAGTCCCTATTGCTCTTTTGAAATATTACATATGGTAAAAATGAAATGGCTGTTGCTTTTCCTGAGGGGTAAAGAAAGAGAAAGGAGAAGCCATGTCTGGCTAGGAGATGACTCCTAAAGATCTGTAACAAATTTCTTTTGAGGTTTTCAAAGACTGAATGCATTAATCTCATTTTAGCTGTGAATGGCACATAATTCTTGTGTTACAATAACTGTCTGTTCTGTTCCTCCTTGTGAAACTGAGTAAGACACCAGAGTGTGCATTTTTGAGCCAAGGCAGGCTACTAATTCAAAGCCAAAAAGCACCATTGAATCAATACCAAAAGGACTTGAAGGTATCCCAAACAATGACTGATAGAAAGGCTTTCTGTGTGGGAAAGTACAGGTTGACAGGCACAGACAATAGAACTGCAGGTTTAGTCCCCTCCCAGACTCCAACACATACCAAAAAACCATGAAATGAAGAGTGTAAGAAGGCAGAGTCCATATTCATCTCCCATTAGCACTAAGTCCATGGAAACCGAGTTACCAGGTTGTTCATTAAATTTCATCACAACTGAGTAGTAAGGTACTAAATTTCAGCACGACTAAGTACGAAGGCAGGTTATTATATAAGTCAACCTGCTGTGCTTTTGCCTCTTACTCCACTTACTTATACTGAGAATTTGAGAAAATTGCATGCCCCGTGTAAGTACATCCCTAACTGTTCAAATGATCAGTTATTTTACTTAATTTGCACTTGTATTAAACTAGTCCCAGAAGTAATTCTGATAGATGTGCTCAGGTTAAAGCTGTTACCAAACTTCCTGTCTACCTGCCCTTCACCTGGAAGTTAATTGAAGGCGATTTATTCCCATTTAAACTAGGCAGAAAGTATGTTTCCAAGGGACAGTAATCCCTGTCAAAATAGGGGGAAAAGGCTTAAGCTGTTAGACTTAAATCATTAAAACTGTTTGTTTTCCATGCACATGGGTCAAAGTCCTTGAAGACAGATCTCCTTTCTCAGCAACATCCAGTCTCATGCCTTTGACAATAAGGTTTTATGCTGCAGCGAGCACAAGTTATTTCCAAGTTAATGATAAGAAAATAAGAGTAAACAGTACCTAGAACACCAGCTGCTTTATAGGCTACCATTAATCAAATGCATATAGTAAGTTTGTTATTATTGACTTTTGAGTTGTTTAGCGAAAGTACACAAGGGAATGTTCTTACAAATGTTAGTTTGAATGCAGATAAAAAGAAAATAGAAATGTTCCCCAAATTTCAAATTAGAGAATGTAATGTTAACTGAATATTGGCTCTGTGCCAATAAACCTAATTCTGAAACATATTACACTGAATATCATATTGGCTAGTGTATGAAATCCAAAGAGTAAAAAAAATACTTCTCACTTTGGAAGCTGACCAAAATATGCAACTGTTCATCATAGATCAGCTAAAAGTAATTTTTAAGTTAGAAACCACTTAATTAGTAGAATATAATATTATAATCTTTAGCCAGGTCTTCTCATTCTGCAGACAAGTATCATAGCTAACTATACTTTATTTCCTGAAAGAATGCTATAAAGCTAGTACAGTTCTTACACTGAACCTTGAAACTCATACATACTCAACGAATTTTAACATTTTAAAGGAAGAAGGATATTTATAGGGGAGTAAAAAATTACCTCTGACTTTTTTTTTTTTTAAGTGAAATCAAGTTCTTTTAATGAAACGTATAAATCTAACAGTAGGATTACAAAAGCTATAGTGATCTGAAGAAAGGTGCAAGAGAGAGGAATTCATTCACAGGAAATTTTGTTTCAGAGAAAAAAAAAAATATTATGCCAGAAAAGAGTGTAGAACTTCAACGTACTGTCCTTTCTTTAAGTCTGAATGAAGCTTACTGTATACCTCAAAAAATGTCTGATGTAAGTGCACCATATTATATGGACTTATTCTGGAACACTTAGCCCCAGCTTTGCTGTATTATGGTTACTCTGTGTAGAGCTTCAGAATAAATATCAAAATAAGCAATCTTTGGTGCTTAGACAACACTTTTACTCTAGATACACAATGACAAAGTATAACCCAAACAAAGACAGGAAAGTGGAAGTGAATACAGTTTATCAGCTATGAGAAAAATGAATGCGATGTTCAGACTAATGTTTCCAAAAGTTACTTAGATCTTCCATGCAGGCAAAGCAAATATTCTTGACATATTAGCTGAAGACTGGCCTATTTACATCAACAGGCTATAGCAGTACACAGTGGTACTAAGCAGTACACAGTGGTACTAAGACAGCTCACTTAAAGGTGGAAATTCTATTAATCATAGTAGGAGATAAAATGTGTAACTTGCTCCTCTCTGCAGAGCCCACTGATGCAGCAGGAGACTGTTTTTCTCAAGACTGTGGCTATTAACTCCCTCCTAAACCATTGCAGCACATTTCTGCTTTTATATATAAACTGAAATAATAACTCTACTGTTTCTGTGTCGCCAAATTGGGTACAATTACAGTGTTGTCAGTCTGGAAGAGTTTAAGGGGGTAACATGGCATGAAAAGTGAGATATGCGTATTAAGTTTAGTTTACCCTAAAATTGGTACTAAACTTCGTCATGTCAATGGCAAGTCTTGCTAAAAATTCCAGGGGGCTTCATTATCATCAGATAAACTGGGGTTAAACAGAAGATATTGGTCATTTTCTGAAGATAATAATGAAGAAGATTTTGGAATCCACAGATTCCCATTCTAAATGGGTTGTGTTCTGTATGACTGTAACTTGATGTTGAAAATGTTCGCTGTAATTATGGAATGGTCTCAAATGTGTCTGATAACCTTTTAATCCTGCAACAAATGTGCTAGTGGAAAGATGTATTCGTGTATTCCACCAAATATTTCAAATTATAACTGAGAATAGGTCCTATAACACGTAGTTGCAAATGTACTGCCTTTCTATAAACTGACAGAAGGTGTTTTATGTGATAGAGCTGAGGTCTCCATGTAGATTTATTATAGCCCTGTCACTGATGGACTGATAAGCTGACAAAAGATAACAGAAATCTGAAGATGGTGATGTGATTCTCCCTATATCATGAGATATGAGAAAAGGCAATGTGTTTTGGCAAAGATGCAAGAAAGCTTCCACAAGTCCTACAGAACATTATGCATTATGAATACATCCTGTGAAACAAAGAACAGCCAATGTCACGTAACACCACCAGTGTGCTGTACATCCTTGTTCCTACAGGACACTTCAAGTGCAGTTCCAGTACTCCACAGCTGTATGATTTTGTGGATGAAGAAAAGCCAGAAAGCACATTGTTCCATATGTTTTCATAAAGCATCTGTAAAACATTATCCAAAGAGAGTCTTTGATTATAAGACTTAATTTGTAGAATGCTGTATATTTAATAACATTAATACATTGTCATGATCAAAATGTCTTTTTGTATTGAAGGGAAAGAATACCACAAAAAGCAAATAGCTCCATGAGCAACACAGAGGAGCAGACCAACGTGTCCTCTAAGAACAGGAATATTTTCTTTGGAGGACTTTCTGGTGTCTAAATTGGAAGCCTGGAGACTTTTGATGGTTGACATAATCTTTGTATGACCCTCTTGATTGATAGTCTGACATTTAAAAAATGTCAGTTAATCTTTGGCCTTTAATTTCTCTCTTCCCAAGTCAAATACATGGAAAATTCTATCAAATGTGGTTGAAACTGATCAATGATTTAAAAATTATTGCTGGAAACAGTAACAGACAAGCAAGTAACCATTTCCAAATGAAAAATGGCTAAAATATACATTGCCCTGCTGAAAGTGTTAAAGCCTTCATGTGTTTTAATTAGTAGCAAACAATGGGAAAAAAAAAGTCATCTACCATAATTAGAGCTTTAAACGTCCAGCCTCAAGGAATACATGCCTCTGTATGTGACTGAGCTAGCTAAAGGCAGCATTTAATACAAATCCCCTGCAAAGCTGCCTCTTTTACTTGTACTACCTCAACCCTGTAGTATCAGCACGGGATAACATACCTTTTGGAAAGTGTGAAACCTCTTCTGGCACTTGCTGTGTGTGGTTTAGAAACCTGAGCGAGCTGGAATACAAAGGTAGCAAGGCTGCATTTAATGAGTAAACATGGTTATATGGAATCCAGCTGTGTCCATGTGTTTTGGTTTTTTTTTTTGTTTCCCTCTGAAAACTAAAGGAAACAAAAAGTTCGGAGTCTCTTATCTTTGGAGTCTGTTATTTCTGGTTTATATTTCTGAGGATTATCATAAACCGATGAGATTAATGCCGAAGTTTTGCATTTATTTGCCATTTGAGTAATAGCATGTCTTGTAGTCAAGACTTAGACTTTTCAGCTAAGAATTCATACTGTAAAGATAACAGGCTTGGTCATTAATGATCATTAGTGTCACCACTAAGAAAAGATTCATCTTGGTGTTATTTATTAAAGCAATCAAAATGTGCTATTATGTTCCTAATTACAATATTTATTCAAACTCCCCTACTTGCCCACAGTACAAATACAGTGCAGGCAGCTGTTGTACAAGCTTCCCTCTGCAGCTCTGGAAGTGACTTTTTCTTTCAACTAAGGACACTCCCATTCTCAAAGGGAAAGAATAGGATAAATGCAGATCTTCACACTGCAAGGCAAACACTCTGGTTTTGGATGCATAAAGTTGTATTAAGGATAGGAGCTGCAGAAGCAGAGAAGTGACTAAGAGCTGTGGTAGGTCAGAAAATTATCTGTTCAAGCTTCTGCCTTCAAACCAGCATATCATTATAAAAATAAAGCATTAAAAACAAACAGGCAAACAAAACTTTGTCACCTGTAATGTAAATCACCCACAAGAAAAAAAAAAAAAATATGTTTCAAAATACAGCAGAGTATTTTATTTTTTCAGTGCTACTTCCTTTTAGGAGATAAAGAACACCAGTATCAAAATCTACAAACAGAGATTCAGTATCTTAAAGTCCTCCCCTGAGAGCTGAAATGAAAGGCTTACATCACTGTTATGCAGCACAGCAGCAGAAATAGCTAAACAAAAATTATAGAACTGGGTCTATCATAAATCCTATCACACAAAATACCAAGAAACAAATAATTGATTGATAATTGATTTTAAGAACATTAATTTAGAATATTTTTTAAATTATCTTCAAATTAATTCTGTCTTAGTTTTATCAACTGCACTTTTTGCTGAAGTGTGAGCAATATGTTTATTAAGTCAGTATTAATTTCAAACACTGTTGAGCAGAGACCACTAAGACAGGTAAGAAGGTAGCATTCTGCCCTCCTCAGATGAAGCATACCTTTCCAAAACCAAGAATGATCTTTTTCAGCAGCTACAGCCTAATATGGATTATCAGGATCCTCTGCTCCTTTTGATTTCAGGAAATACAATTTGAACATTTTCTTTTTCCAAAGCAATCGCAAAGCAAAAGGCACCATTGAAAGAGACCATTAATGTCTTGATAAATAATCTAAATTATTGTTTGTTTAAAAAGATTAATGTTTTACATATCCCAAAACATTAAAAAATACAAAACATTGTCCAGGACATTTGCGTGAGGGGAATTTGTAGCTGTGAACAGGGTTGCAGTTAGTGTGTTTTCCCGTGGGCAGAATACATTTTGTTAACAACATTGGTGTGTGCTTCTCTGTGCATGCTCCTACTCAAATCTTTTCTGTTGGATTCAGTCTGTTCCCAAGTGACTGCTGGATAATTGCTCTGTTTGGGTGTTCACTTTTTTCAGGGGAGAGGGAGAGGATCCAGAATGGTCTTACAATGCCCCATTTCCCATTCTAAACCATGAAATTCAGCTACAGGGAAATTTATTTATTAGTTATCAGAATATTATTTCAGAAATATAGGAGGAAGGAGTAAAATTTACTTTGCAAGTCAGTATAAATCTGTGGTGGGATAAGATTGGCCTCTTGTTTTGGAGGAAACCTTTTTCATGGAAGTAAGAGAGGTTACATAGCTAAGGAGATTATGAAGGAATAAAACAGTACTTAGCATCCTCTATACCCTCACTGCCAGTACATATAACAAAACTAGAGAAAAAGATGAGATGAGAGGTTGTGCCCTTCTCATCTGCTAACCATATATAAACAGTGACTTTCTAGTCAAAAGATAACTGCAATCATATTAACATGCAGGTCAGTTAAATACATGCCTGAATAGGCTTTTCTGAGTGCTGATGTCAGTCTATCTGCTTACTCAGTGAGCAGCTCCATTCACTTTAGCAGGAACATTTTTTTTTGTGAGGAAGATTTACAGCCTGGAGAAAATTATAAAATGCAAGTAAAGCACATTTTAAAAATGGTAGTATTTACAGTAACTAGTGGAACCAACAGTGACCCTCGAAAGAATCTTGTTGGTAAATTGCACTGTTGCAGAATAAATAATCACTGTGAGAGTGAAATGTATGGGAGGAACAGACTAATCTATGAGTCAGAATGTCAGAACTAATTAATCTTTGGAATAAGAAGCAGAAGAACCACAAATACTTTTATTATGACCTCTGAATATGGTAGTCAATTAACTTCTGAATAGATATCCCTTTTGCTCTAAAAAGGGCAAATTATTTTTTATGTTGTATTTCTTTTTTCCCCTCAACAGGGGAGAATTTTGTTGTATCACCTGAAGGTGAATTAACTCACTATGCCCGAATGGCTGTGCTTCTTCAATAAATTAAATAAATAAATACATACATACATACATAAATTTAAATAAAAGACAAAAGACTGCATCTACTAACGTCAACAACAAGGTTCTCCACCACAATCAGTGTGCTCAAGATTTCCTCCTTCTTACTTACTTTCATTTCCTCTTCAACCTTAAAAATTGTCTAATCCACAAGTATTGCATTTTTATAGAGCAACAAGGAAGAGAACACAGGAATAACTAAATACTCATTTTCAGCGGAGATTGCATGTATCATTAGGCTTCATCAGAGCCACGATTCTTGTGTTTGGAATTAAACTGAAACTTGGTATTGGCTATTAGTTGTATATTTCTCATACTGTCCCAAAATTTACAGTTATTCAAACTGATTTGCTTTGTTAGCAGTATTCTGTCATCTCATGTTTATGGGCTCATATTTGCATGACACTATTTAAGTAGTACTAAATATTGCCTCCTTTATTTTTATTGTGACTATTGTTATTGGTAAGCAATTCCTATGCTACCCTTTGGAATCCTCTCTTTTGGCAGTACGTAGCTAATCTAGTTGTACATTGCTATGGTTGCTTTACTTCCTGAAGAGCTCATATCTACCCAGAATGCATGGAATCATTGAGGAGCAGTGAAATTTGAACTGTGTTAATATGGGCCAAAAAAAAATGGGATTTTGTTTTATGGCACAAGGCTTCCATAAGTACAATCACGGACATATAATTCTTGAAAGACAGCATTCAGGCAGTTTAACATCTATGGACTCACGGTCAGGCCTCCTGATTGCTTACAGTCCAGAACCTTCTTATAGGAAAGCAACTATTTGCAAACTGAATAATACTCAACTAAAAGTCACATTAATCATTTTATGAAGGGTAGAGCTTCTTTGAAGCTGTTCAACTTTACAACAATCTCAACAATTGTTTTTCTCAAGAGCAACTACTGAATTAACATTATTTGCTTAAAATAGGACATAGTGTAGGACAAAGAATACGCTATTGATTTTTACAGCAAATTCTCAAGACACACAGGAATTATTTGCTTGGTGGGCAACTGACCTATCCACTTTTCTGACTAGACTGTACTTTGCTTCTCCTCTAGCTCTCCTTCAGATGGGTAAGTCCAAGGTAGGGATGAAGGATAATATGTTAAGGGATCTGTCTGTATAGAATTGTTTTCTACCTTGGAGAGCCAATTAAACATAAGCTGCCTAGGGCTTTTAGGTGCCTTCAGAACTCCAAAGTTAATTCTTATTCCATATCTTAAAGCAGTTTTTTAATACTCAACCAAAATATTTTAGTTTACATAGAACAGGTGTTATTTCTGTAAATTGTAGCTATTCAGAAATGTTTCTGATTCTAGCTGCCAGTAATCAATCTTAGCATAGTGTAGTTTGCTTCTCTTGCTGGTATCATAGATAACAGTAGTCCAAAAAGAATTAAAATATGGCTTACAAATGTTATCCTTTTTTTCCCTTCCCTGCACTGAGCTCTGAGAAAAGTTTACCTCCCTTCTTTGTATTGACATGAGTACCAATACTATCTCAAGCCCTTTGTGAGGCACAGATCTCACAGGCACACAAACATGTGCCTGTTCAAGGCCAGGCTGGCTGAGGCTTTGAGCAACCTGGTCTAGTGGAAGGTGTCCCTGCCCATGGCAGGGGGGTTGGAACTAAGTGATCTTTAAGGTCCTTTCCAACCCAAACCATTCTATGATTCTATGATGATTCTATACTAACACTTGTCTGAGTAAGTCCAGTGACTACATGTGTTTTTATTTAAAGAGATTAATCCAGTCTGTGAAATTATGTCAGAACACCCAGCTAATGTGTTTTTCTCTTTCTTTTGATATAATAAAAAAATAACTGTAGTAACAGTGATGGTTATCATTTCCACCATATATAAATCATATCGTACTTATCTTAGTATGGCAAGTCATTTGGTTGTGATTCTCTTTCCTTTCAAATACAATAAAAACAACGTTGGTATTTCAGAATGATTCATACTATATTCCTATTTTTGTCTCAAGATTTCCCAAAGCTGTAGAAAGAGCAATGCCATACATGATGCAAGACCGTGTAAAATACGTGAGAAGCATATTTGTTTCAGATTCCTGTCAACCGATAACAGTGAAATGATTTTTTCAGAGGATGAATTAGGAGTAGTAGACTGAAGGAATCATTGTCTCCTCAGCTGAAGGGCATGCTTCTTCTCTATAGCTTTCCACTCTAGTGGCGCAAAACATCATAGACATTTGAGGTATGTAGGCTATTTCCCAGGATTCTGCTGTGGCCACCAGTGGATTAATTGACAAAAGTGATGAAAGTTAAATTCTGCTCCAAGGCTTAAAAGAATGACTGAGATGGTGGTGGAAGGATAAAGAAAAAAAAAAAAAAAAAAAAAAGTTGTTACCCAATGTCAAAATTAATTAGCTTTGACTTCTCTGCTGAAAGTTTCATCTACAAACTCTGATAGAACACAATCAATTCCTAAGTTTGACTCCCAGCAAAGACTGCAAAAAGACTCCTACTGAAAGCCTATTTCATAAACAACCAGAGTAAAGCTAATAAAATGAAAACCTCAATTTAATTAAACTGAAGGAATCTGAGAAAAACACAGTCAGCTCATGTATACTTACAGACAGACAGAAAACTACAATAAGAATATTATCTGATTACAGAATGCCCTTCTTTGCCTTCCAGTTCTGTGTCTCAGTAATCACACTGGGAGTACGCTAGAGGCTGATCTATGATTTATAAATGGACACTAACAGGAAATATACCACTGATTTCTTCTAGAATATCTTCCAGCCTGTACTGGGTTTGCATGGCAAGGTTTTGGTAGCAGGTGGCTACAGAGGTGGCTTCTGTGAGAAGATGCCAGAAGCTTCCTCCATGGCAGATATAGCCAATGCCAGCCAGCTCCAGGATGGACCTGCTAATGGCCAAGGCTGAGTCCATCAGCGATGGTGGCAGTGCCTCTGGGATAACATATTTAAGAAGGGAAAAAACTGCTGTGCAACAGCAGCTGGAAGAGAGGAGTGAGAATGTAGAATCAGAGAATCATAGAATAGTTTGGGTTGGAAAGGACCTTAAAGATCATTGAGTTCCAACCCTCTGCCATGGGCAGGGACACCCTCCACTAGACCAGGTTGCTCAAAGCCTCATCCACCCTGTCCTTAAACACCTCCAGGGATGGAGGTACCACACAAAAAGAAGAGGGAAGAATACCACCTGTTTAGGTCATGCAAACTTTACACGATTTTTGTAACAGGAGCCTGTGCTAGCAATTCCTGTGCGTTTCAAGCAATCCCAATTACAACATGAAAAGATGAAGGATGTCTCCTCTGCATCTGTTGAGATCCCATTGTAAGTGCTATAGATTTCCAGCATATATGTAAGTGCTATTCATACATAATGAATGGCAAATTGAGAGAGGTGCAGAGACTGACTGCTTTGAGCAAGGAGGAACAGCACAAAGCTCTGCACTTAAGTCTATGGCTTTAATGTAGCAGACCCAAGGCAATTTTTGAAGGTCTTCTCAAATAACAATAGAGTTCAGTGAGGTATTAAGTGCCAGGAAAAGCAGTGCTCTAATAGCAAAACAGAACACCCTGTTCTCAGGGCTGTTTCACGCAGGGTGTTCACAAAGGGAAACACTCTAACATCATTGTGCTATGCTGATTAATGTGCTTAATGTCCCATTGCCTTCAAAAAGGTAACAGTCTAAAAGGCATTTTTTATTTTTAGTGTGAGGGTTGATTTGAGAGGCTGTTGAGAAAGGAGGAGGGTATGTGGGTCTACTTGAGACCGAGTGAGAAGAGTTCAAAATTAAGATTAGTTGAAGCCTAGTCCAGTAGATTTTGAGAAGTTCAAAAGGCACTGGAAATAAAAATGTTTATAAACCACAGCAAACATATTTTGGCACCAGGAAAAATGTAGTCTTATGCTTCCACTAAGCTAAAAAAAAGTGAATGTAACAGTTGGTCTTGAACTAGAATTCAGTGATGGGATAGATCTTTTGCACCTTGGCAGTAGAGAACAATCGATACAAGGAATGGGGAAACACAGACTGTATTAAGTCCTGCATTTTGTCTTAGGTGACGAGAAGCAACAGTTGCTTCAGTGGAAGCTGTGAAAATCTGCATTGCTGATACAACAGTCATTCTACACATGAAATTTATTCCTATCATTTCAATTTCACAACGAAAAAAAATCAAAACAAGTTAACACCTGGAATTCCTTATTTTCTCAACATATTCTATGAGCTATGGGATTATGATGGAAAGAGAACTGTTCTTACATGTTAACACCTCTGTGTTAGTGTTCACCTGCTGCAGTACTTCAACTCTGTACCCACAGATTCTTGGAATGATGCCACATGCACACACTGTCATGAAGCCCAGACAGGTGGCATTTGATCAGAAATAAGACTGTTTCAAATTTTGTCCCACTTCATAAATTTCATATTCTCCTTATTAAACATCTAACTATTTCACAAGTGCTCATCTTAGCCTCAAAGATAGCTAGAGGCAAGGCATTTCCATGTTAATTGTGTCAAATGGAAGAAATTCTCACTTACAAATTTGCTCCTGTTTATATTCACAGTTTTCCAGGCGCAGAATTTCGTAGTACTTTGCCAGGTGGAGACAGGTCTGTATTTTGGAAACAGCCTAACCAAAAAAACCCTCTCAGACAAATTTGCCTGACAGTATCAGCAACAGAAGTCTGCAATAACAACTTGAGTAAACACTTCCCTATGAAAATACACTCCCGTTCATGAAAAGCTACAGCTATAGCTACAAAATTTGCTGTTCTGCTTTTTTGTAACATTCATCTCCTTAATGTTAGAGGGGATTCATGTCGCCTACAAGTTAAGCACTAATTTCTGTTTAATGAACATTTAAAGATTTAAAGGTTATATCCCTCAACCATTTCCCAAAATTAAGATGTTTTTAAAAATCTCAGGCCCTCTGTTTCTTCTAAGTATTATGTGGGTTTAATAATGTATATTCTGGGAGCTGCAGTTTTGCTTTATAATGCTGTCCTTTCCTTTCATTGCAACTGACATTCTCTCTGCTGAGCTCTTTGTGCTACCTTTACATTTGCACAGAAAAAAAATGGAGACATTTCTTTGTTAATTGGCTTATTAAAAATTCATTGTGCTCTTTGATGTTTAATATTTAAACACAATATTTAAAGTTTGCTAGTGCCATTTTTTCCTGGAAAAAAAACCAAAACAAATATAATAGAGAATGCAGTGTTTTTCAGGACAATGACAACAATTTTATTGTGGGTTAACATTCAGTTTAGATAGCAGCATTGCTTCAGCATCAGTATGTGTTTTTTAAAAGTTTAGGATCATGCTACCTTTTGAGTCCCAAGACAGCCTTGATATACTTGATATACTATACTCCCACTTGGGAGGAATATAAGAATGTTGT
>NW_010116323.1:0-439 GCF_000699245.1 Pterocles gutturalis
GAAATTGTCTTTTGCAAGATCTGACTGTGTAAACCTGAAGCAATGGGAGACAAGGCATTACCACTTCTTTTAAAAAAATTTTGTATGGTGTACCCTCCTGTGTTCAATGCAAAATAGATTCTGTATAAAACTATCCCATATTTTCTTTGTCGCTAATAGCTTACTAGTCCAGTTACAAGGTTACAGCATTGCTGGATAAGAGAAGGGTAAATGATGTCATCTACCTAGACTCGTGCAAAGCTTTTGACACTGTCCCACATGACATCCTTGTCTCTAAGTTGGAGGGACACGGATTTCACAGAAGGACCACTCACTGGATAAGGAACTGGCTGGATGGTTGTGCTCAAAGAGTTGCGGTCAATGTCTCCATGTCTAAGTGGAGACCAGCGATGAGTGGTGTTCTGCAGGAATCAGTGTTGGGACCAGTGTTGTTTAACAT
>NW_010116324.1:0-491 GCF_000699245.1 Pterocles gutturalis
AAAAATTAGGGGTGGGAGGTGGGAGGGAGCAAATTGAGATAAATGAGTGTGCTGCGTGGCACCCTGCCTGCAGGATGCTGAAATAAAAAACCAGTAAAGAAAAAATCACCAGTCTTTATCTGGTCAGAGCCTGAGCGGGCTGTGTGATAACTATAACAGATGAGCCTGCCGCGAGGGCCGCAGAGGGACCCGCCCTGGCTCAGGAAGGCACCTGCCGAGGGCTCTGCCGCAGCACGCCGGGTCCCGTACCTCCGAGTGCGCTGCCATGGTGCTGGAAAGGGCTTGGCTCCGTCCTCCCCGTGAAATGCAGCTTCCCGAGTGTCCTTCACAGCGAGGGAAAAGGCTCCGCCGCGGAATTAGCCTGCAAGAGCTGTGTTCCCATCTCTCTTATCTAACTCACTGTAACAAGCTCTTTGCATTTATTCTACCAAATGTGCTGCAGAATTGCGTTACAGCTCATGGCTGCAAGCCATCTGTGGAGAGAAATCCAG
>NW_010116325.1:0-12441 GCF_000699245.1 Pterocles gutturalis
CTTTAAGTTAACTTTAACCCATGACACCTGGAAATATTTAAAATTTGTTAGTATCCTGGTTTATGCTAAAATGTATTGGTTGCTTAAGACTCTGCTTCTAGGCATATCCAGATCTGCTATAGACTTTTGGCCTGCCTCATACAAAGTCCTGATCAAAATACAAAAATTAAGATTTTTTTTTCTTTTTCTGCTTATATCTCCCAAGCTTCGCAGAGTATTTACTAGAGTGACATCTGATGAAAGGCAGATGTGACAGCCATTTGCATATCCTACTATGTGTCACAACCTAGCATTACAGGAGGATGTGGGATGCAACCATTCCACCCCTTCTGTTTGAACCCAGTAACACACGTTACTAGTGCTAAAATCTTGACAGTGCCAGCTGTTGGGTGGAAACACTTTTTTGCTTCTTGTTGAAATGGTTTGTCTATGCAAAAAAAACCCAAAAAGTTTTACAATTCATTGGGGTGAATATAATTTTTTAGCTTTAAAGACAGAATCCTTTGCTATAGTCAACTAGTAAAAGACTTAACCACTAGAACCACAAGATGGTTCTGCACGTTGTTTCTACAGTCATTCAGCATATTGTTCTGCATGGTGGCACAATTTTCATGCCAGCCAGGGGTGTATTCTATCCTTTATCCCCACTTTCTTAGCACCTGGTGGGTCAGAGATTCTCCCAGAAGGAGGTGGGAGCTAGGTTTGAATTTGCAAGATCAAGAGGTAGGGAAGAGAGCTTAAGTCTCCAGGTCCTGTGCAAGTTTATTCACAAAAAGGCTAAGGAATAAAAGGGATTGGAAAGAGGTGTGGGCAGTACCATCTGTTCCTGTTTTTAAACGAAAAAGAGAGATTCCCTGCTGTAGGCTCAAAGGAAAGGACGTGAGGGTCTGCTTTGCGGAGTTTATTTAATTTCGTTGCTCTTAATGGAGAAAGAATCCCATTTGGCTCTGCACAAACCAAACCCCAGCTCTATCTTGGAATTACCCATCAGTTCAGCCTAAGTGACTCCCTGGATGAGTGCGCTGAATTCAACATTGTAGTGTCTGTAGCCCACCATCAGACAAGTACCTCCCTCAGCACAAAGAAAGAACCCTGTATGATGATGGGAAGAGCTGAAGTACCTCATACAGTTCTGCCCTGTTCAGCTCTGAGCACTGCAGTGCTTGGCATGGCCATGCCCTCTGCACTTTCTGGGTTGCCTCTCAAAATATTTGCTTTGGGGGAGCCACTGACTCAGGTCATTCCCACCAAGAAACTTGCTGCACAGCACACAGTTAGCAGCCAGATAACAATGCTGAGTTGTAATTATACACAGCCCCTGCAGGAGCTCTGTGGGAAGCCTGTCTATTCATCACCAAGTAACGGGAGGAGGAAGTCTTTGCCTTTTCTCATTGAAGTGACACTATTAGATGTGCCCATCCACACCACTGGTTGGTTGCAGGACCAAGTTGTTGATAAGGCAGTTAGGAACGCTTGTGCTTTGTTTTTTCAGACATTCCCCTGTTGATATGAACATCTGCTGTCTTCAGTTATGACAGCAGAAAAGCGGCTGTTACAAACCCAGCCACGCAAATTGTCAACAGTTAAGCTGTCTGTATCTCTAACCAGTTGCAAAATAACAGTGAGAGCTGCAGCAGATTTCTTACTATCATATGCCAACCACTGCTCAGCTGTACTGTTCCCATGTTTTCCTCTGCCCACTTCAAGAGGATGAAGAAATAAAGAGAACAGTCTGCCCCCAACAACAGCAGTGATAACACTCATTATTATACCCACAATGATGAAAAATGAAGTTTTTCACAGAGAGCTGCTGCATGCCACATCAATTAGTTTACTCACTATTCACCAATCCTGTTAGTTAACAAATGCTCAGTGTTTCATTAGTTCCCTTGACAGCTGCTCCAAGGAAAAAAATTCCTTTGAGGGTGACACAATGAAGCTGACATTTCTGCTCATTCTGCTATATGCTACCAAAGGGTTTAAAAAAATCCCAAACTCCTTCCAGAATGAGTCTGAAAACTCTGGCTTTTGTCTGAAGAGAGGGAACTACTCCACAGAGAGGGTCAGGAACTGTTAACCTCTACCGTTAGCATTCCTTAGGTATCAGCAGCAGGCATGTTCCCTAGAAGTCAGAGCACATTTTACTGTATACCAAGGTATCACTGTAAATTTTATTTAAGCTTCAGCTAATAAAAGAAACAAGCACAGCTTCCAAGAGGGAGGAGAGGGAGCTCAACTTTCACATATGACACTACACTAAATTTTTAAAAACAAGACAATCTGCTCCCTCTCCTGATATACAACATGCAGCACAAAAGCATAAAAGAGAGACTAGTGCGAAGTACTTGCATCATCTAGTATTAACTAGCAGATTTCCAGTTTGAGGTGCAATATTGTCTCTTACATATCCATTATTTTTCACTATGCTTTTCATTTTTTGCCTCTAGGACTTGAAGAATCAGATAAATTATTTTCTTACGTGCTTCACTACATTTTTCCACTTCAGTAGTATTCTTTTAATTTCTTTATGGTTCCTTGATAAGTAAAATAAACTTTAATCTTATTAAAGCCTTAAAAGCTTTGCTTTTTTTAAATAACACTTCCCTTTATTTATCTGAAATTATATTCTATCTTCAGTCAAATATCATTATTAGAAATGTAGTTATGATGCACATCCTTTTGAGCTGAACTAATGGTGAGAAACATCCTTCATATATACTTTTAATCTGCTGGTATTCAGATCAGCAGCCCAGCAATTTATTGGCCTCAGAAGTAAACAAAATTATGAAGGTAGGCTTAGAAAATACACTAATTTTTATATGCAATAATATATCCTCCCAGTATTCTAGGAGTCCTCTTTCATGTTACAATCACAGTATCTCCCTGTTGTAAAGGACCATCTTCCATATTTGGACTCTCTCAGGAACACAGAAAGAGAGAGAAAAGGTATATATTTACTGAGAGTAAAGGAAATATACATATGCTGTAGTCTTACCTGATGTAAGTCTTTCTGGAGCCAGTATGAGACATTCAGTTGACTTGACGGCAGCTGCATTAATAGTAACCCCAAACCCCCAGCCTTTACTAACCGTTGATGTCACTACCAGTGCTGAAGGTGTATGTATCTTTTTTATGATACAAGACAATAAATGTTTCAACCAGTCTATTTTCTCTATCAAGGTATGACTAAATGACTCAGTTTAAAAAGTTATCTTGTATCAGCAGAATGAGTGTAGTTGTCTATGCCCACTTACGTGGCAGTCATGAGATCAATTTGACTTAGATAAAATTTTCCGAAGCCTGAATTAAAAACACAGCTATTAGACAAGATACTAGATAAAATCACAATCACATATTAGATGATGTGAAAGAAAGGTCACCAGCTTTATACTGATTTTCCTCCATCCTTTTGAATGAACATGGCCAAAGGGAAAACAAAAGGGTAGGGAAGTAGACTGGTCACTGAAGATGACCTGGGTATGGGCTAAAGATAGGATATTTGAAGGCTTACAGAGAAAAAGTTAAATTCATTTAGGCTTTATGCAGAGATAAATTTCAAAATTTTAGAGGACCATTTCTGGAGATTCAGATAGCATACCCCTTTTTAAAATAAATGTTTAACAAAAAGATGGGGAAAACTGACAACACTGTAGAGAGAAATTTCTCTTTCCTGATGTTATAGACTATGTCTGTACAGCAAAACAGAGTTGTGATTGCAACACAGTGCAGCACATGTTAACATTATTCTTACTATTAAAACATAATGAAAGCAAGCAGTTAAGGACAGATGACTTGAACTCTTGCACCAAGATTCTCTCTCCAGTGTGAATGCTACCTGCATTAGCTAAAGTAAAGCAATCCTGCATAGGCACATCCTCTGAGCCTCAGCAAAATGGAAACTAAACAGCACTAGGTTTGTGTAGTTTTTTGATGATTGGAGCAGACACAGTGAAAAGATAGGTGCAAGGAAGATGCTCAGAGTTAGTTCTTAGAAGATTTTCTGCTTGTGTTGATACCATAAGGGCCAGCAACACTCGCATGAAAATATTACTGTCCAGCTGGTGGCATTCTCATTGGTGATGTGTTTCTGGCTTGTTTTTAGCTTATGATCAGACATATTCAAATGGATAAAGCTGAATTAAGAGACACAGTCAGAAAGGATAAGCTAATAATGAAAATATGGAAAGTCAGGACCACTGTACAGGTATATTTTAAGTTTCACTAAGAACACAGACCCCAGTGATAATAACAATGACAATAACAACAATAATAATCCCAAACAGGAAACAAAGAGATGACCAAAACAGATGAACTATGCAGGGAAGGAGACTGTGATGGACAGAAGCATAAGGAGAATATAAAAAAAAACACACCAACAGAACTGGAGTGCTTAAGTGAGTGCCAGTGAAATTCAGAAAATGATGTCCAGTAAGTGGACATGAAGTAGAATTCTTTATCTTCCTTCATGGTGAATGCTTTGGAGTTCATACATTGGCTGACACTGACATTACAATCTACATGATGAAGCCATTACAAAGTGGAAGATCTTGTTGGAGACACTGACTAAGAAGGAAGTCACCTGCATGAATTTGAAATGAGAGAAACTCCTAAGGAAAGCAAGAAGAAAGATTGGAGATCTGGAAATAAACTGCCTAGGAACAATTGAAGGACTGGTATTATTTTGTAAGGTTTGAAGGGAGGCCTTATAACATACAACAAATATGAAAAACAAAAAAAAAATCACAGAGGAAGGATAACACACTATTTTCTATGCGTACTGGGTTAGTACAAGCAATACTGGGATTGCATTTCTAGCAAGTGAGTTTCAGGTAAATGAGGACATTGGAGACATGGAGGTTGCGATGTGTCCCTCAGGCCACTTCTAAAGAAGACATGAGACAAAAAACCCACAGGAATACTTCCTCCTGGGGCAAGGAGATGGACTAATTTTCTGAGATGTCCTCAGCTCCATTTGTAAAACATAGAGTCACGGACTGCCTAGAAAGCAGGTTCTCAAGGTTTGCGCTCTAGACCAGTCATGCAATTCCCATATGTGAGCTGGATGTAATCTGAAAATCAGGAGACTCTTGCTGTTGCTATGTCCTTGAATAACTGCAAAGCTTCTGTACCAGCTTCCACAGAAGATGTTACAGCCAGCAGAATCTTCTCTCAATCTCATTCCTAAAGACTGGGTTAATAGTTAGAGGAAACTGGCTCTGCAACACAACTGCTGTAGGTTAACGAAGAAGTCAGTTCATCAGTATCTGTGAAATGAGGATGGCAAAAGACACATGCAAGGTGTCATTGTTCTGCATGTAAAAGCACGCGGGCACTGTCGGAAGACTAATCTTTAATATAGACGTCAGCTATCAGAATGGTTTGCTCATAAGGAAAACAAACTGTAGAGTTTGTAATATTAATGTAACGCTGCATGTTGGTTTCCTGTGTTTAAGACTTATTTTCATGAATATGTAAATTTCATTAACCGCTATTCAGACCATAGCACTCTGGGGGAGGTGAGGGGGAAGAGGGAAGGGAGTGAGGAGCACCACGTGCAAACCTTCCAGCTGCCCTGCAGTGTGTACAGAGGGGTGAGATGAGGTCAGTGATTATTTACAAAAGAAGAAAAAAATGGAGGAAATACTGGACCAGCAGGTGATTATAAAGGACACAAAGAAAAACAGGATAACAGCACTAGAACCATTGTACATGTGTCAATAGCAAATTATGCCTGTAGAGAAAAAGCCAAAACAGTTATCCTGAATTAAACCCAGAGTGAGGTTTACATTAAACAGTGAAATCTGTTCTTTGCAAAGGAAATTTTAAAACAATAGCTTCACGTGCAAATCAAGAAAGGGTCTCCTCCCTTGCCTGGTCAAGCTATTACTGTAAAGGTATTCTCCTGAATTCAGGATTAAAATTCCTTTTATCTTTTCCCAGATCTCATCTGCAGTACATTTAACAGAATCAGACATTAAAAGTGACTCACTAACAATTAGGTTTCTGCTTTTGAACAGAGAACTCTTTGAACATGCATGCAGCAAGGAATGTTTTGGGGACGCTTTTTCTTGTGAGATGAAATTTTTAAAATGAAATGTTTCTGCAAAGGAAAATGCAAGAAAATCATTCAGGTTGTAGAAAACGATGTTTAAACTTCAACTGTACAGAGGGAAGATGATGTTCTCCACAGAATGTCAAAAGCAGCATCCTTGCAAAATTAGATTGGAACAGTGAATTGTATGCAACCTAATTATATTAACAATGTTACAAAAATCCAGAAGCAGAACAGCTGTTTCATATCTGAGCTGTGGTAAACAGAGCCTCAGCAATCGCTGCCTGAACCATTCAAACACCAGGCAAAAATTCAAAGCTGCTTCAGATGTTTATATGTTAAATACACCAAGAAAGTAAAAAATACAGATTCATTTGGCTGCTCTTCCCTACCTCGTTAAATACACAACAAAAAAGAAATGCTTATGCCCTTTCTCTGGTACTCCACTTCTCATGAACAAACACATCTCTACTTGCACCCAGAGCACAGTGCTGGTGCCAGCCACAGGCACTTACAATAAACAGGAACTACTAGCCACTAGCCTGGGATGTAAAGCAGCAGGGAGTGCAGGGCTAGCCTGTCCCAGCCTGACTGGGACAGCATTTGTCCCCCAAGCCAGTGATGCTACCAGGGTTACCTACACGGTTACCCAGCCATACCAGAACAAGCCATGGCACAGCAGCACTTCTGAATATTTACCAAAAGTACGCAAAAGTTTGCCATGCTGAGAGTAAAAGATTTGCTCAAACTTTCCAAATCTTCCATGGAAAAAACCTGAGCCGTCCTCTCCTCCTCCAGCCTACTGTTAAATTCAGATCAGTAGAAACTTACAAGGGAATTATGTGTCAAAGTATTTCAGCTCCCCAGCTTCCTAAGGGAAATACTTAAGAGTTTCCAGGCTCTCCATTACGTGCTAGTATGGGTGGATGAGAGCTAGAAATGTGCAGTGATGGAGACCAGAACTTCCCAGCTTGGCTTCGGGTGCAACCCAGCTCACAAAGCAGCATGCTGCTAGACTCACAGCTTGGAGAGGAGAAGTCCTCAGCTCTCCTAAGGGAGTTCCCTTTCCTGATCCTTCACCTTACCCACCTCCAGAAATTCAGATGATTACAGAAACCCAGAAATTATTATGCAGAGCTCCTCTTCCAAATCGCTCAAACTGCTCATGGAAGAATTATTTTTTGTTATTGAGGATACTGATTTGATCCTATGCATTTTTTTTAACCACAGGGAAAGACTGAAGGCCCATGATTAATAAAATAGGATTTGGTATTATGATATTCTCTTTCTTTTGTGAATTTTATGTATAACCATAGTCCAACTGAACATCTATTCACCTTTCCAACCGCATTGAAAAAGCTTCTTTTTCTTTACTGTTTTATATACATAAAATCCCAGGCTCTGCTTCTTTACTCCTCTGGTTTTCCCACTTCCCAAGAGTCTAGTCTATATCTTCTCCTTGAGCTGAAAGCTCTTTGGAAAGAAAAGAGATTGTCTTTCACATATATATTTTGATGCCTAATAAGTAAATACAGTGCCCAACTAAAAATTACAGTTTTTAAGTTTTCCACTAAGTTTTATAACTTGCAAAAGCAAGCTTAATCTTGATTAAATGGAGTGTGCTTAAGTATAGTTAAGATACAATCACCTAAGACTGGCTGCCTGATTAGGTGAGAAAAAAATAGGAAGGGGAGGGGCTGACTCACTTTGAATCTTTTTTTTCTTCTTTTTTATAAAGAATACTTTCAAGACTTTAAAAACATCTAATTTTTCACAGAAATCAGAAAAGAGAAAATAAGCCCTACTCAACATAAAACCTAAAAACAACAGGTAGTTAAAGGAATTTCAGGTCCCAATTTTATGCCCAGAACAAGTGTTCTTTAACAAAGTTTCTGACATCCTATCCACAAGAAATTGTCAGTTCCACCCCCCCCTTTGTGATACAGCCTTGAGCTTACCTGTAATTAATATAAACCAGGCATAATTCACTCCTTAACATATATTACTGACACTAACTAGCAGTGATCACTGTAAATTATTATTCCTCAGCCACAGTCTGCTCTTAAACTGGCCTGAACATTCTTGTAACCCCTGGAGAACTTGGAGAGCAGTATTGGAGTTCTGGACACAGCAGACATGTTGTGAGGCCCACACTAAACTTCCTCAAGTGCAAAGGAATTGAGCACCTTTGTGTGTGTCACTACCATGAAAGAGGGAAGACATCCACGCACAGAAGGTAAACACTTGTAGCATGTTTGCAAAGCTATAGAAACTGGTGAACATAAATGAAAAAAAGACAAGAGAAAACAAATCAAAACCACACCCTACATATAGCCACTTACAAGTGAGATTAGACACGAAGCTTTTCCTCTCCTCCAGTACTTCACTGATAAACTCATGCAGACACTTACATGCACTCAGGGTTGGACATCCAATTCTACAGGATCCTATACCACTAGGTTACATGCAGTTGATAATCTGGGTATTCATCTTTCTTTTTATATCCCAAAACATTTGGGGAAGGCTATTCCCAACCAAGGGTCTCCTTTCCCATTCTTACACAAATTCTCTATTCAAAAAAACACCTAGAACTAATTTTAACTACTCACAGCTGTCTCTGTTTAATGTTGGGGCAGGTGATACCACTTATTGACATGCTAACGTTTCCAAAACAGGATGACAAAGTCAAAAGTTTGGAGGTCTAATGAAATAACTTCTCTTGCCCCTCTCATCTATTGACTTTTTCCTATTGCTTTGGAAATGCTACTATCTCTTGAACATGGCCCATGACAACCATCACCTGCCCAGAAAGTAATCAGAGGCTGTCAGTGATTACTGCAGTACCTGAGTAAATCATAAACAAATTGCTAAACCATAGCAAGACAGAATGCTTCTTACTGCCAGGCAGCACAGCATTGAATCTCATTCTGAAGCTTCTTCACACAGTAAACCCTACATGCTATAGAATGATGTAATGTGATTTCATACTTCATGTAATGGCCTAACTGAGATTAAAATACACAGTTCCCAACTGGCTCTTGTTTATAAGAATCACCCTGGAGTGATGACTGGCTTTGGAGCAACCATCTCCACTGATGTCTCTGAGGGATATTATGGTATAATTGCTAAACCACACTCATAAGACTGTTGCAACTCTACAGGCGCCTAACTGTGATTAAAATACGCAGTTCCCAAATGGCTCTTGCTTATAAAAAACAATCATCCTGGAGTGATGACTGGTTTTGGGGCAACCATCTCCACTCATGTCTCTGAGGGATATTATGGTATAATTGCTAAACCACACTCATAAGACTGTTGCAACTCTACAGGCAGAAAGAAGTGTTGCTTTTGCAGGACTGGAAGAGACCCATCCTATGCAGAAAAGGTACAGAACTTAAAACACACTTAAGCAATAATCACACGTACTCCAGCAGGTCAGAGGCTCTCCTATGTAAGGAGAAAGAAATGCCTACAAGAAAGTTTTCCTATTAAGAAATATATATTTTAAAAAAACAAAAGTCTGCTCCAACTTAGACAAATATTTGTGGTGTTTCCAGACAGAATGGATGACTAACATGTTCACATTGTTCCAGAGACATTTTAGTGCCATTATTTGTAACTATTTCAGATCAAATTTGCAAAGTGGTGAACAGAAGCAAATTATTAGTATATTACCCAGCACATCTTCATGGCAAAAAGAAAATGCACACAATCTTTCTTCTACTACTATTTCAAGTTTTCTCAAGGTTTGCCTAGACACTGCAGGAAAGTAATATCTTCTGACTTCTGCATGCCCGTTAGGACATCTGTTGTGCTGCAGACAAGAGGTGCTTTTTCTGGTGAGCATTTTCAGTGTCAAATCACTGATACAGCCAGACAGTTGACAGCGCGGGACTTTGAAAGCACATTCTTTCCCATCACTTAAAATATGCAATAATTAGTGATTATCAGTATTAATTACAGTACATTACAGACTTAGCATTTTAGACATTGTTAGCAACATTACATTCTTTCTGTTTTGCTCTTTTTAATTACTACTGTTGCAGTTTCAGAACTGGGTGGTGTCCTTAAAGGGTGTTGCATAAACTGTGTTACTCCATAAGCAGCCCTCAGAGGAACTACCACTCAGAAAACACTCGTGTTCCCCCCTGTAAATTTCTGTTAAAAGCAGGGGAGATGTCGGGGAAGCAGAGGTGAAGGCAGTTTCCTTGGTTCCAAACACCCTGCCAGTCCCACTGGTTTGGATTGGTGTTGACATGCACAAGGGAAAAGGGTGCTGTTTAACTCCTCCTTTCAGTTTCTCTCTCGATACTTGCTTGTAAGCATTTCTGTAACTCCCACCCACTAAGCAGGGTTTACTCATATGTTATATAGCTGTGCAGATTCAAGGAAGAAACTTTACTCCTCCATCTAACCTGCTTGTCTGAGCTAGGCACGAAACACGTCAGCCCTAAGTTAACTAGTTATTAAGAATAACTTACAATGTTCCCTTTTCCAGAGTGAATACAGGTAGCACGAACTGTACCGTGAGACGTATTTGTACAGAGCCTGGTACAACAGTACAACAGTGACTCACAGCTACTGGCAGTTCTCCTGGTAAGTAACAGAACAGTAACATCAGACACAGGAATACAGTTTACAGGCACAGACTACATCCTGTTCCACTACCTGCTGTTTGGGCTCTATTACTTTAAATATAAACCCGTTTTCTTCATCCAGTTTATAGATACAACCTAAAATAACATTCCCATTTTACATCTAAAATAGATTTCTAGATGCTTTTCTGAATCTCTTAGAAGCAATTACATACATAATTCTGAAATATCCCTAATTCCAAAACAGAAAAATAAAGGCATCCCAAAATTAGACTTGCTTTTATCCCACAGCATCATTAAGGGTGAATAGCACACAAGACAACTTGTAACTTTACTGCCTGAGCTTTACATACATTTCTCTACATGGCCAAAAATTTGAGACAAACCTGACTTTATTATTTTTTTTTTCCAAATTCTTGGCTGTATGTGAGCTTAATAAGCAATGTAAATTGGGCAGGCGGGTGACCTTGAGCTGAGTTCCTCTGAGAGAAGCTGTAGCAATGGTATATAGGAAGAAAAATTGTTCTTAGTCCAGGAGAGGGAACAAAGAATTTCCAAGAAAATGGGGCAATTGGAGCTGCTGTAAATGAAATCAGACATGATTGATCCAGCAGGATCCAGCTGATCTAGTAGCTTATTAGCAATAACAAGAATTCACAGAAATACCAAAAAACTTAGCATCACTAAAACCAAATGACCTGTGGAAGCAGAAAGACTAATCAGTAAGACTGATTCCTAAATAAAAGTCACTTATGTGACTTTTACGTGGGCTGTCTCTCACCTTTCTGCCCATTTGAGTTCCTGATAAATTGTGACCCCAAAGGACATGTCACACCTGCAGCTTCCAGAGGTGTAACAGCACTCTCCTGAATTGAGCTGCTCTTTCAAGGTCCCTGCAGGAAAAAAAAAAAAAAAAAAAAAAAAAAAAAAAAAAAAAAAAACCAAACCCCAAAAAAAAAAAACCAAACCCCAAAACAAAAACAAAAAAAATCTAAAAATTACCTGGAGCATGATTCTGAAAAAAAGCTAAGTATTTGGGCTTCAGGGCATCCCACACAGTCTCTGATGGGAGGAGGAAAAAAGATGCCTTTTTATATGGCCTCTTCAACAGTCCTCCCTTCAGTGGCCAAGGATAGTCAGCAATGCCATTAAGAAGTCAGAAGACAGCAGAGCAACATCACAAGTCATATCAAGTATTTTTCATGCCAGCCCACAAAATAAGCACAGGACCAACTTAAATTCAAAATTCATTGTGTTGTAGCTGTGTCACAAGCTATTTAGACAGCACTGTCAAAATAGTAAGAATGCTTGCTTGACCTTCTTTCGTTAGTGCCATGGGGTCAGGTAAGAATCTAAGATCTAGACTATATACAACAACGGGGCTAACAGCAGCCAAGAACTACATTTCAGAGCCCTGTGTGAGATTTCCTGGCTTTTAACCAAGATCATCTTAATCAATAGAGTTAGAGAAACTCACTATTTTCTATCTGGTTACCAGTTCTCCCTGACAGATCTTACTTGTGGTTACAGTATTGATGATACATCACACGCTTGTACCATGACATCCCAATGGTGGTCACTTAAATCACTATTAGGTCTCACAGAAAATTATTTCTCTCTGAGCAGGGCATTGACATTTCCTTGTTAAAGAGTCTCACCCTTAGGGGAGTTTCTGTCACCAGACCTATTAACAGTGATCTAAATACTGTGCTGTATTATCTGCATCCAGATGGCATAAAAATGGAAATTTCTATGAGATTCAGTCTTGGCCTTTGGAAGAAAACCGTTCTTTCC
>NW_010116325.1:12472-24829 GCF_000699245.1 Pterocles gutturalis
CTGCCTGAGGTACTCTGGGGTGTTTCTCTTCAAGCATAAAAGCAAAATGCTGATTTATGATTAGCATAAGAGAAAAATAGTTTGCCTACGAGTTTATGACAGGGTAAGTCTATTTCTTTTCCATTATTCTAATAAATCACAATGTTGCTACCCACTCATCCTTTCATGGGTACCATATCTGGGTGTTACTCTTGCACTCATGTTTCATTCTCTCCTTATATATAAAAAAAGTGTATAATGCATATTTCACGTGAAACATTCTATACATTCTACAATTCTAAAATGCATATGCAGTAGTAAAGCTAACCCCTTTGTGCTCAAAATATTTTGTCTTTGATTTACAGGTAAAGGTTCTGTTACATATTTAGAACAATTTGCTAGGAAGGTAAAACTCATCCCTCTTTGAAATGACAGTACAAAGCATACGTGTCACTTCATTGCTACTTCAATAAGATTTTTTGAGAGCTAACCAATAACACAGGTTTTACAACAGTTCTCTGCACATGTTAAAACTGAAAAGGACCTCTTATGAATGCAGGTATGCCTTTCTTGTAACCCCCCAGTCTTGCTGTCTCATGCTGTGCTTTAATTTCCCTAGTGGGCTGAGTTGCAAGTGAATTTGGCTTGAAGGAGTGACTAAGAGAATATAAATACGAATAAAGTTGTATTCTTTTGGTAAGTGGAGCCATCTGTTGCCACATCTAGAAAAATAACGTGTTTGTATGGAAGTCTGTTAATGATGTTACAAAAAATAGCCTCATCCACTTCTTTTTGATGACATGCAGTACTATACTTCAATACATCCTTTGTCTGGATTGGATTTGGAGGGGGTTAGGATTTTTTTGGAGGGAAGAGGAATGATCCTTGCATATTGCTGTGCATCCTGAGTTTGTTCTAGCTCCCACTAAAATTTCTACAAATCTTTTCATAGGTTCCAGAAGCTGTACTTCAGTCCAAATTAGGGTACAAAATTGCATTCCATTATGAGGAAAAATCATACTGAATATATTCAGTAGGAGTTTTCCTTGCAAGAAGACTACAGGGCCAGTCTTATGCTGATGTTGCCACTGTTGTAGCCATATCAAAGTTATACTTATGCCTTTAGTCACATCTGCAGGCACCATACAAGACTCAGTATGCACCACTGTACAATAGGAGTCAAATTCTGAAGCTCTTGTTCAAGATAAATCTTCTAATAATTTCAGGGCATTTTTCTGGGTAAGACAACCATCTGATTTCTGCAATTTATCCTTAGATAGCAAAATAATTGAAAATTAGCATGTTTTTATACCTTGCACAGCTATAATGAAGTCACTGTTTTCTTTTCTTTTGCAGCCATTACAAGTCTCCATTTACTAAAGGAAATTTAAATGCATAAAAATATGGCCTTTTATATTTGAACTACTTCCATTGTATGATAGGTCATGCTTGTTGTTTTCTACCAATTTTGTTAATTTAGGTCCAAGACAGTTATAACTCAGTTAATTTTCTCACTACTGAACTTTTCCAAATATCATCTTCCATTTGATACCATCATGACTCTATGACTGTGATTATCTAGCAGTAAAAGCAAAATTTTGATTAATCATTGTAGATAAGAGAAACAAATTCTAATGTAAGTTGTTGTGTGATATCCCTTCATTTCATTTAAGAAAAGCATGTGAATTCAATTAAACATATTTAGATTATTTATCTAGTTAATGTGTTTCTCAAAGATCATCTGGTGTATGTGATAATATATAATCAATATAGCCTGCAAGAGCCAGTCGAAGCTCTATACAACACAGTCCAGGAGGTCACAGTGCTACCCAAGTGTTCATTTGATTTGGTTTACCTTTTAATGATGTACATCAGTACATCAGCACAGAATTATCTTGAAGTCAACTTCACCAGAAAATCTTGTTTTCAGGGCACTGAAAATAACAGTGATGACTTCTGTTAGATTCAGGAGTTGCTGTATTTAAGTGAAGCTCGGCTAAATTAGAAGGTTGGATAAGTCACAACAATGTAACAATGTATAATATGTAGTACACTACTTTTCAAAAACCTAGATGCGACAGAGTTTGAAAAGACTGAAAGTATAAGATCTCTACCCCTATTTATTAAAAAGGAGATTTACCATCAAACTCAAGACTGTGGTACCTATTAAATGATTCTTGCAGGAGCTAGCTGGGCTGGTTGTCCTCAGCAGGTCTACAGTTTTACAATGGGTTTCTGAACTGGCCTGTTTAAACACAGAGCATTTTAAATTTTCTCTTCTTCATTTTCATGGTACCATCTTAGAGCCTCACCCTACCCCACTGCTCAAAAAGAAGTGCCTGTTGTGATGCCAATTTTTTGGTAGAACAGAAGTTTGTCAGAAATGAAGTACCTGCTAGATTACAAGTCTGGATAACACATTCTGCTGGACCATATTAAATAAAGACATTTGCCAACAGGGTGAAGTAGACTGATGTGGTGGCAAGCTCATTAATGTTGGAGTAGCACTGAAGATGGATATCATCATGTTCCACCTTGTATTAGCAGAATCCATTATTCAATAAATTATTAAATTAATAGACAGATTGTAACAATGGGCATATGTCCGCATTTAATTAATTCATGAGAAGGAACTCAACTTATGGTCATCTTATGTCTATAGATTTAATAATTTATAGAATAATAATTTATCGATTCCCCACTATTTCTACAGGGGATAGAATTCTATTTCAATAACCATCCATTCTTGTCGGAAGCTGTTATTACCAGGCACTCTGGTGGCTACAGATGCGCTAAACGCAAGATGGACTAATCCTTTGGCAACTCCATTCTAAATGCTGGGACTGGGACGCATTATAAAAAAAAAAAAACCAAAAAAAACCCAACCCACTAATACTGAAATAGCCTTACAGCAGCACAGTCACAAAATTGACCTCTAAAGAAATGAATGGATGAAGGGAGTAAACGGTGTTATGTTTCATTAGTTTGAACAGAACTCATTTGGCCCTTGTTGATTAATTGAGCTTTTCTAATTGAATAAAGTGCAGATTTATAAAAAATATATTTTTGATAGGCATTATTGAAAGTGGAATAAAAGCACTTTTCTAATTAAAAATATTCTTTTTATATTCAATACTGTGGCTTACATTTCAATATAGTTTGATATGGCATCAAATACACAAATTGGGAAATGCTCAGCACAATTATTCATATATAATAGCCATTTTCCTACTTCTGAATTTTATTATTCAAGTAATGATAAGTTCTCCAAAGACAAATGACACCTCTCCCATTTTCACTTCACAGAGAAATCTGAAAAGCTAGTTAAAATTTATTATGTTTTTTGATTTAATTATACATTTTGGCTGAACTATTTTAGGGTGTATGAAGTGGCAAGATATTGCTGGTTGCCAGTTTCAGACCACTTTTAGAGACAAGATGGGCTGGGGAAGTGCATGAAAAGGTTAGTTTTCTGTCCAAAGATACAGTGCGTCCAGAAATAACATTCAAAGGATATGTCTGAAGAAAGAGAAGCCCAACTCGTTCTGAAACTTTCAAAAAAGAAACACTTGCTTCTCCAAAGAAAGAAGGAAGGATGGATCAGTGCCATGTAATATTTGGGGGACAAGTGTAGGAACAGCAAAGGAAAAGAAGCATGGCATGGCTAAGGGATATGAAACCAGACATTGCAGTTTAGACTGACCCTTCCTGTTATTCCCCTTGAAGTGGTTAACAAAAATTTCAGTGTAATTTATAATGAACTCAGGTCCTGGCCTAAATAATTTGGAGTGTGGTCTATTAGCAGGCAGACTTAGGTGTTAAGAAATGCAAACCAGTTAGAAAGCAGCCAATGATAGAGTGAGGAGACTTATTATGTTTCTTTTCACTGCAACTCATTTCTGAACAACAAATGCTGCTGCAGCTGAAGTAAACCCCAGAAAACTCCACAAATAAAGCAGTTAAAAGCTCAACAGTAGAACCGAAACTCTCCAGAAGCATGGAAGGCAAGTGAAAAAGATTTAAACGCTGCTTCTCTCTTTGTATGCAAGCAGTGGGTGAAAACAGAAAAGGGAGTGATGTTATTTCTGACAATAGTTGACTCTGAGGCACTTGATGATTTTAAGTTTTCAGTTAACTTGGCAGAAGAAGCTGTATTGAAACTGTATTAGAGAAATTTGAAGTGAACTGCATTCCATGTTAAAGGAAAGATGAAAGACATGTTTTTAAATGGAAAATACAAAAACTACAGAAGCCTCTCTTGCAATTCTGCAGGTTCTTTATAAGAAACTCTGTTGCTGTTGGGATAAAAAAAAAACAAACCTCAGATGTGCTGGAAGATCCAGAATCAGGTTTTGGCACAGCCAACTGAAATTAGCTTTGTGATAGCAGTCATTTAAAGCAAACTGAAGTTTCTGTATTAGTCTAGTCACAGTGCTCTGATACAATGTTTTGACACTGTCAAAATGATGGAGAACTTGAAACAGTGCAGGAAAACATCCTAAGGAAGAAAGACATTAAGAGCTTTTGCCAAAAAAAGCAGTTTTTGGCAAAAAAACTCCCTCCCACAGCCTACGAATGCCAATCAGTGGCAAATAACAGAAGCCAAGGCAGTACTATACATTTAGGGGAAAAGAAAAAAACAAACACATGCAACAACTGCAAAAAGTAATAAAGCTTTTCACCTGAACAAGAAACAGCACAGTATGCAAGCAATGGACCAAGTGGACAAGGTAACTGGATGCTTAAACAAGAGCTGTTCACAGGAGCAAAGAATATGATTCAGTAGGAGATGTACAACAATAAGGCCTCTATTAATTCTAGATCAAGAAGATTTTCCAATGCATTTCATGTGGCAAAGGAAAAAGTGTTTGTAAAAGCTACAGGTAGGAAGGAATGAGCATGTAGGTGAGGGAGATGATCTTATCTTCATGAATCAGTAGGTGAACAAAGCAGAAAGGCATATAAGAAGCACCATCCCACTCCCCTAGACAAAACTAGAAGTGGTTTGGCTGAACAGTATCATGTCTTCTGTCTCAGCAAGGGAGTTAAGCACTTCCAGGAAGGCTAGCCAAAACCCATGAGAATTTTAAGGTCCTGTTTCCCACAACTGGGAAGCCCTCTGTAGAAAAGAGGACAGAGGTGGAAATGCCCAGCTTTCCAGGTTGCTAGGAGAATTCATTTATATTGAAAGTCCCAAATAAGGAGAAAAGACAAGTAATTAAAAATTTGATCACATGGTGACTTGACAGTTTCCTCCTCAGACTTTATCAGCAATGTTAGTGCTTTTTACTTAGTAGGTTTGATTTTATTGAGAGGTAGCTTATTTTTAATGAAAGGTATACTGAAGAAAACATGCTAAGTTTAGAAGGATATGAAGTGAATTTGCAAGGATTTTGTGTTAAGCAGATCATTAAGACTGGTAGCACCAGGAAAAAAAACCAAACCAAACCAAAACAACACAAGAAACAAACAAAAAACCCCACCAACAAACTGAAGGAGAAATGAACAAAAGCAGGTATAGATTTGTTTCTAGTGTTGACTGAAGAAAAACTCCAACACCCACCCACCCACCCCCATAGCTCCCAACTCCTACATCCTCAAAGGAAAAAAAGCAGCAAAACTAACCAAAAGTTGAAAAGAAAAAAACAATGTGCTCAACCAGCTACCCAAATAAACAGCTCAAGAGTTTCCCTAGAGTAATACTGTCCCTCTCTGCAAAGAGGTTGATGCTACAGATAAAGAAACAATTGTGCATTCCAAATCTACTTTCATTGTTATTGTTACAACTTATCTCCACAATATCTGACCATAGCACACAGTTTAATGGGCATGAATTTAAGCAGAATGAAGGTTTAGACATGTCACCACAGCTATTCACTGTTACCCATCTGAAGTATTGACAGAAAACAGTTTCAAAAGGTACCAGAGTTTTGTAAAAATGCTGCAGAGGCAAACTCTAACATATATTTAGGTCACACAATTGCAGAACAATAATAAAGTGTGGGTTGGCCTCTGCTGACATTCTCTTCCCCCAAACGGCTTGTGTTAGATGTTTAGATCACAGTCCCTAAAGATATGTAACAGAAAATACCTAGAAAAAAAATCCCAGTTGGATTTGGGGTCCCAGAAGTGGACACAACTTTCTCAGCCACACTATAAAGAGTAATGGTCAGAATCACAAGTGGAAATAAAAGAGAAAACCTGTGGGAGTTGTGAGATTTTCATCCCAGCCCTACAGTAGCAAAAAGACATTTTTTACAAATTCTGATGACAGACAAAAATGGGCAAAGAGCTCACTTGAACTAGGCAAACAGCAACCGTAGAAGGCTGGACCAGCTGAATCCCAGCACACAGCATACCTTAAAAGAATATCTTAATGCTTCCTGACAGTATAGTAGGTAGTATTTTAAGAGAGACTCACAGGCCTGCAAAAGCACACAAAAAATCTCAGAAAATAATCAAACTTTCGTAATGAGTTTGACAAATACAGGGGTTGTAAGCATTAAAAATTCTGCACCATATTGTGTTTGGTTGGGCAAGGAAAATTCACATTTTTAGGAATATGCTAGGTTAGAAAGACTGATGTGCAGACTCGGGTGACACCACAATGTATGGTGAGAAAGCTGATCTGGAGTAAGCTGTCTTCTGTGAGAGGCACCAGCAGAGCTTTGGACTCTTTTAAGGAAAAAGAAACATGCTCAGAACTGGTTAAAGAGCATTTAAATTAGGTTTAAATGTGTAATACTCTAATCCTTACCAAATTAAAACCTTGTTACTTAAAGCTGTTAGCAATAACATGAAATAAACATACACAAGTTATTAAGTATTCAGCAAGTTTTTTAAAGAAAAAAACTAATATAAAAAGCAAATTAATTAACTTCCCTTGTAAGTAGTAGTGTACATCCTGTATTATTAAGTATGCAATTACTGTGTAATGTGGCACAGCTGTAAAATGTTTAAATTGTTTTTCACTAATTTTAGTTTGGCAAAACTGCAAGATTTCTGATAATTCTAGCATTGTTAACATGATGGGGTAATTCTCCAACAGACATTTGTAAAGGACTATAATGCAATTATCAGAAAATTATCTTTGTAAAGAGAAGGATAAAATTTCCAAAAGTGCCTGTACTGGTTAGAAGTATAAATCCTACTTTGAAAGACAGGTTGGCTGATAATAAACTTAAGGTTATACTGATGCTCAAAAGTTTCTTTTGTGACCAACAAATTCACTTAACATTTTCTCTCAACACCATTGTCATATTTCAGTGGTCAACCCCTTCTGCGTGTCTCAAGTAACAGTTTCTATGGCAGATTCATCAGAGGAGCTCACGCATGCAAACCTCAGCTGCTCCTGTGAGCTCCTCCATTTGGGTGCCAACTCAACTTTCAGTCTTGGTTTAAGCCAAGAAGCCATTGAACAAAGCATCGTACACCCCTTGCTCTAACTATATGGGGCATTGACCTTCAGCAGAGGAGTGTCAACGAGTAGCTCGAGGCAAGTAATGACTTAAAACAGCCACAGCAAGGCTCACCCTAAGTTTCTGCACTGCTTTCACCATGCCATGGTTGCTTTACAAACAAAAGAATGCCAATAGATGTTCTTAGTGTGGTTGACAGTTTAGTGACTAGTCCACAACATCACAGTAACATTCTCTCCAGTACAATGAAATAAGCTCCCCCAATTTTGCCAGTGTGAGGTTACTTATATAATTTTATTTTAACTTGACACTTGTGCTATCAGCAGTGTGTGGGTAGAGGAGATTTAATTCTCCTCCCTCCTGGTAGCTACAGCTATCACAGTGTTACGGTGCAGTGTAAATATTGCTAAACCAGGATGAAGGCATATAACCCCTCTTCTGTGGGTGTAAACGGGAGGAACAAATTCTTGCTGAACACTCCACCTTCCTATCAACACAAGGGCATTCACACTGGGTACAAGAAAGGCTCATCTCAGGTAATTTTGAGTAATGGTCTTTGTTACTTTGCACAAAATTGAAAGACAGAATCTTCCCACCGGCTGCACTGAATATACTCCAAGAGCAGCTCCTCAGACAAAACCTGACAGAAGACATGGACAACTTTTGCTAAACAAGCAATGTTTTTAACTGAACTTTTTCAAGCAGAGGTGGCAAGTTACTGAATGTTTGCTAGCAATTTTGTTTTGATATCAACTGTTATCTTAGCATTATAATCCAACTCCTGGTTTGAAAAAGCAAGCTGTGAAACAAAGACAATGCACCATTATTTTGCTCTGACTTGTACAAGCACACATAACACCATAAATTTCAGCCAGTACTGATCTTTTCCATGGTTGATGAGTTATTCTATTTCTTCTGCTACAATGACAATACTTCCTTAAGAAATTAGATCTAATTTCTGCCTGAAACCTGAATTTTTTCCCTAAAAAAAAAAAAAAAAAGGTGTGGAAACAGGTCTAATTACCTGAACTCTAGCTTTATTCAGTTCCCAAACAGAATTTAGCTCAAGAGTTTAGACAGGAAAGATTATAAAGGCAACAAACATGAGTATAAACCTCGCAGACATATAGTGGAGCTCACTCAGAACTAGAAGCACAAAGCTCCATACAGAAACAAACTACTTGCATGCAAAAGTAGGTGTTTCTACATGACCTGCATGATTTAGAGTGGACATGTGTCATATAAGGGATACAAAAGGGAAGCAAGAAGAGAAAACAAAAATCACATATTGCTCATTAGTGGCTCCTCCAGAAGACTGGGGAACATTCAAACTCTCTGAAGTGATTCATATTTAGTCACTCAAGAAAATACACAGTAGCCATCCTGTAACAACCTGAAGATGGAGGAAGAAGACATTTGACAGGGGGGACCAGAATGTGTCAGGAACATAACAAAGGTGATGAGAACTGTGAAAAGGATCTAATAGGCTTCTTGTACATTACAGAACACCTCGGAGATAAAAATCTCTAAGTTGAATTTGAAGCACTTTTAGTTTCTCTGCATCTCTAAAATATAAAATTTGAAGAGAAAATTATTTCTTCTCATACTCCAGACACGTCATGCAATTGATAGCTATTGGTGACATCTAGTCAGGACCAGTGAATTAAGCACAGTATCTTCCTACTCACACAGCAGGTCAACAGCGCTGTCAACAGTTCAGGTCAGTTCAGGCTGAAAAAACCCAAAAAACTCCAGACATTTTAATGACACAAAGAATAATTTTTATTTCTTTAATTCAAAAAGAAAGAGGAGCTCCTGGTCAAATTCCATTCTCTCCACCTGCAAACCAAATATATTCTGCATTTGCTACTTACAACGTAAACAATACGTCTATAATGTAAATCTGGGATGACCAAGACACACAACCAGATGCAACATATTGCAACGTGTTATTGCTAAAATGTGGAAAAGTCCTTTGTGTAGAAAATCATGGTTAAGGAAAATGAGTCACTTGAGGGAAGCCACCCACAGAACGGTTTAAGGCAGGCGTCTGATGACTGCTGAAATCTCTCCACAAATAATTATGGTGGATTAGCTACAGAATTGTCATTCTGTGTGCAAGTAAACGTTTTAGGCTTTGGAGACACTATGACTTGTACTATGTATTATTATCCTAGCAATACAACTATTACATTCAAATGTCATATTGCTGTTACTGGGAAATATGATTTAGATTCAATATAGTTTATAGCTATTCATTCAGTCTGGAAATGAGTAAGCAATTGAGCCTTTGTTAGGGGGTAGGGGCACAAAGACTACGAATAAAACTGAGATTTGGTTTGTATGGGTATTTCTCAATGGATATGTGCACATACTGTTTAAAAAATCCTGATTTGTTTATACATATGTGTGTGCGTGTGTGTATACACACAGAAGCACAGGGTAGCATCAAGAGCAACCGAATTATTGAGAAAAAACTATGAAGAAATAGCTCTGAAATCCTTGAAGAAAGCCAGTCTTTACACAGAGATCACATTCAGGCTCCATACCTTCACTTACCACTCTCCAGGCATCTATCTGAACTCCAGTTACCCACGATCTCACACAAGGTGAGTAGCAGATGACCATATTTTCAAATCATGATTTATCCATCCATTCCACTCCCATTTTTTCCTCTGCAATATCCATCCTGCCCATCCCCCAGGCTCTGTCACTTTGAAGAAACCTCAAAGATACAAAGCTACCAAGGTTTAAGAATTATCCATTCACTACTCTACTCATGGACATAGGGTGTTTTAAGCTAGTTTACACCAGCTAGAGCAAAACTCCTTTACTTTGCATGAAAAAAGGAAGAATGTCAACAATGCTGGTGACTGCTTTTTGGATCATGTGTGCTACATTCTGAAAATGTGTTTACCTGATTTTTTATGATGGAAACGTTTCTTGGTCAGTTCACATCACCAACACAAGACGCTGTGACTTGCTACAAACAGGAAGAGAGACTGTAGGTTGGGTATTTCTAGGTCTGAGGTTCCCTTGGACTACTACCTCCAAAAAAGGGAAGGCAGGGTAGAGTTGAGGCAGGATTTTGCTGTCCCTCTTGTTACTCTTGTTAATGGGGCCACTGTTCAAATAACTTAAAAATTGTTGCTGGTAGTTTGCAGTGGGCATTCAGGTAAGACATTTCTTTTTTTCCCAGTAAAAATGTACTTGCAGTGAAGAAAGACGTCAAGATACAGAGTACCAGACAGAGTTTACCAGGAGGTAATACCTGCCCTACTCACCAGTGGCTGGCAAATGATGGAGACAGGATCCTGAGGCAGCCAGACTGCTGGCCTTAATAAAATGTGGCGTCTAGTAGCACTACAAGCACAATGACAGCTGAAAGAACTTTGATACGTTTATCTTTTGATGCTTCTAACTCATACCAGAATACACAGATAGCCAAAACTGAACAAATGACCAGTCGGAAAGTCATAGAATATGCTGCCTCTGAGCAGATGAGAACAGTTTTTACGGTGTGGCAGAGACACTTCCCCACTCTTAAATGCTCAGAGAAATCCAGTCATAAAGAGAGACCAACCATTGCTAAGAAGAAATGTTTATTAAGTAGATCCTAGCCCTCATAGAAAAGAGACAGCAGCAAAATCAACCCTGAGCATTCCAGTATCGGTTCAATAAAGAACTCTTATTCTTTTCAAACAATTCTTTCCATACCCACATATTGCTTCCCAGCTCAGTCTTATTCGGAATACACCATTTACTTCTTCATACACTCCTGTACCTATAATTGGCATGCTCTCAGGTTCCTAGTCTTTCCTTGGAGCAGAGGTTAATCTTCCTTAGAGACTTGGCTTTTATTCCTGTTTAATTTTACTCAAAAAAGTTCTGCATTTTGCAAAAGCGTTATATAAAACTGCTTTGGAAATCAAGTGGTGATGCTCAGAGAGCAGATTACATTTGACCTACAGAAAAATCTCCAGGTATATTTAAAAAAAAAAATTAAAACCCAAAAGCTCATCTATTTTTGCTTTTTAGACCAGTAGTTTTCAAAATGTCAAAACTTATTGCTTATTGCTACAGAAGCACAGGAGAGATGACGCATACTGTGTCTAGGTAAAGCCTTATTGATTTTTGCAAACTTAAATAGATGGAGCATTACAAGCAGCTTGCTTCTTTTGTAGCTCATTTCCCTACCTATATGCATAGTATAAAAACCCAGCCTATGAATGTAACGTTCATAAACTTCAGTGGTTCATTTAATGAGCGGGTGGCTGTTGCTCTGGTCTGTGGATCCTGGGGAAATACATGTTAACCTTTCTGAAATTGAATAAGGCAGGACAAGACACTAGCTTAAATACAAGCCAGGGCTAAATTCACATCGCCTGTTCTCAAGGCATTGAGTGTTAGCTGAATAAAACAAGTTCTTTTATTTTGTTTCATGCTGGAGATTATGGTTGCCAGATCTATCTGAGTGATTGGCAGCACGGCGTATCAGAGGAGCATATAAGTACAAAGCAAGGTGAAGGCATGTTACCTAATTAAGCTCCTGAGTATTGCTTAGTCTAAAGATGTCACCAGGCAGCCAGACCAGACTGGCCAAGAGGGAAATACCACATGGTATAAGAAAACAAAGTGGCTGCCTCATCTGCTTCAGACAGGGTCTGCTTCTGGAGTGGTATTAATGGAATAGCAGTAGAGCAGATCTGAGAGATTTGGGTACCATTTCATGGACCTGAATGGGAGACATCAAGCTTCTCCGAATCAGTTTTTCAGGCTGCCTGCAGACTTCACCATCCACTTCCACAATAAGGAAGACCGCATAATTTTTTTGGTATGTAATAAAAGCAGAGATACTGACATGCCAAACACATCCAAAGACCTTAGCTGAGGTGGCTACTGTAGCTAGCCTTTCACCCTTTCCTAGGCTTAAAGAGTCTCAATGTGTGTAAGTTTATAT
>NW_010116326.1:0-4649 GCF_000699245.1 Pterocles gutturalis
CAACCCAAACCCTTCTGGGATTCTGTGATGCTCCTACGGCGATGTCCTTGTTGTCCAAGCAAGTTGTGGTCCCACCCAGTGCAGGAGGAGCCCAGAAGCAGGTATCTGCTGAGGTGGACATGTCCCATCCTGAGCTGGGTGCTTCATACCAGTACCTCCATGGCTGATTGAACGTTGGGTGCATCCTGCAAGCAGGAGGTGTGGCACTCTCCATTCCTGTCCCCTCTGTTCCTGTCCTTTCCCTTGAGCTGTCCCCGGATAATTCTCTACACGCTGAACCAGACCAGGTGGCAGATCTAGATTTAAAAAAAAAAAACCCAACCCACCACCACCAGCTCAGTCCCTTAATCTCTTCGCCAGCCTTTGGGCTAACGTGCTGCTTGGAGGTGGGTGTTGTGATCTGGTTTTTTGACAAAGGGGAACCAGGGCACGAGGGGTTGGAGCAACTTTTTTGGTGTCCCCTGGACGATGTGTGATTAGAAACAAGGTCTCAGAGGCTGATTAACAGCCTAAACCTGCCATGCAATGCATCAGTGATTTCTGCTGAGGTCAAGAGGCTGTTTGAGACCTTCCCTTGCTCTACGCTGTCTACACCATAAGACTCTGTAGATCTTAAAACAAAGCTGGCGATTCAATATTTTTTTTTTCAGCTGAGCTCTTCCTGTGACTTGTCCTTTTGGCTTTAGGGGGTCCAAGGGGAATTTGGGGCATGGAGTATGGTTATGCAGAAATGTGGATTCCTAGCAGGGAAAGGGACAAGTGAACATCTTGAAGTGTTTATATCTAAAGAGGGGAAAAAAAAAAGAGTCATGGTTCTTGGAAATGGTGTTAGTAGCAAGTAGATGGAATACAGCCCTTTTTAATGCAATTTAAATAATCTATGGTATATTCAATTACAGAGGTATTTGGCAGAGCTCAAAATAGGTCATACCTGTCCTTAAACTGTTCTGAAGGTAAATCCCTCACCATGCTGTGTCGTGTTGACCAAATTCTGTAAGGACTGGTGCCTGGGAGGGAAAACTCGGCTGGACACGCAGTTATCCCCAACGCTCTGTACCTTCTGTGCTGCTGGCATTTGGGTTTGTTTTAGGGATGCCTTAGTAAGCCTGGCTTGTGTGTTTTGGACATATTCACCTGGGGAAGTTTGCAGTCCTCTAGTTCCAGCACTGTAACTGGGCCAGGCTGGGGGTTTTGGCTTCTGTGTTGCCCACCAGCTTGCTGTCGGGGGACAGGATGGAAGCCGTGAGCCCGCCGCGCACACAGTGATGCTTATCTCCGGCGAGGAGAAGGCGAAAAGACAAACCTTTGTTGTGGTGACCATAGTCTTGAAGTTGTTTGCAAACAAAAGCTGGAGCGGAGGGCTTGCCCCAGCCCCGCGAGGGAGGGCGGCAGGCAGGTGGTGTTGAGAACACTTTGTTTGGGAAAGTTTTTCTCATTGTGTTGAACAATTCTTCTTAGATGATCCTTCCTGTGGGCTGAATCATCGTCTCCGCGAACACGTTAGCTATCCTAGCCAGCCCCGCAGCCGCATCCTGTGCGGTCCAGGGCATCCTGCGCTGCCAGCGGAGCCGGAGGGTGCTGGGCTGCCCTGCACCCCCCAGGATTGCAGCCCCTGCCTTTGGGGTTAGAATAAACACCCTGGATGTGCGTTGGCTTCAGCCTTCCTCTCCCCTTTGGGACCTCTTCCCCCCTCCCCGCTCCTTGCTCCAGGGAAGTTTGCAGGGTAAAAAGAGAAGAGAAGGCTCCAGGGAGACCTTCCAGCACCTCCCAGTGCTGAAAGGGGGCTCCAGGAGAGCTGGGGGGGCTCTGGATCAGGGGGTGCAGGGACAGGCCGAGGGGGAACGGTTTGAAGCTGCAAGAGGGGAGATGGAGATGAGATGTGAGGAAGAAATGTTTTCCTGTGCGGGGGGTGAGGCAGTGGCCCAGGGTGCCCAGAGAAGCTGTGGATGCCCCATCCCTGGAGGGGTTCAAGGCCAGGCTGGATGAGGCTTTGGGCAACCTGGGCTAGTGGGAGGTGTCCCTGCCCATGGCAGGGGGTGGCACTGGGGGGGCTTTAAGGTCCCTTCCCACCCAAACCATTCTGGGAGTCTATAAGTGCTGGCTCGTTAGCAAGAACGTATGGCAGTCTTTAACCACCATCCCTCTCCCTGGTAAGAGAAGACTTCCAGTGAAACTACCAAGGCCACTGTGATTGTGTGTGCATGTATTTGGGCATTTCCCCACGTAATTTCCACATTATTTGGAAACTGTCTTTAATTTGTCTATTTTTTTAACTGCCTCTGGCCTCCCTACCTGCTGTCTCCGGAGAGCGGCGCGGGGCTGGGAGGGCTCACGGACGTGACACTGCTCTCTGGACACAGCCAGGCGAAACCGCCAGGGAAATCCTTTTTGTTTGATCTGAAATATCTCTCTTGCAAACTTTTGGGGTCTTTTAGGTCAAGTGTAAGTAGACAGCGTTTTATCTCCTATTTTTGTGCTCAATGAGTGATGGAAACCAAGTGGGGAAAGATTTCTATACCCCAGCAAAAGGCCAGTGTTGTGGTTGCGTCTCTGATACCTGACTTTTATTTTACATTGCAAATTAAACAATACTTGGAAAGATGCAAATCAGAGCGGAAATAGAGATATATGCTTCTAAGTAAAGGAGCGGGGGGGGGTGTGCCTATTTCGTGCATCTGCGTGCATGTGCAAAATACACAATTGCCTGCGAAATACGAAAGGTCAATACGGAGCCTCTCGGGGGACCCGCAGTCGTCGTATTTCATTCCTCGCTGGCATCGGGCTGCTGTGCGCGCTCAGCAAAATGAATTCTTTCTTTGGATAACAATACATGCGTTAGTGTCAAGTGTCTGCATCTTTCATGAGTGTGCAACTTTGTGGTAAAATAAATGAGCTGGAAAAAACAGGATGTGGATTTACTCTGGCTCTTCTCCCCAAAGCTTTCTGTTCAATGGAATATCAGCCCTTGCTTTGTGAAGAAGCCCGTATCTACTGGATTTAAATTGTTTTGTGGTAGCAAACGTGTTGATGTTGATTGCATGTGATGAAGAACATGAGGAACAGTTCTCTACAGGGCTGTCTTCGCCTTGCAGGATTGCAGTTCCCAGGAGCCCTTGGAGATCCTATAGACACAGGTGTGGGCTTTAAGCCCCTCCTGAGTGGCACGAGTCTGGTGTTCAGGTCAGGGATGTAACTCCTCATAGCTCCGCGGGTTTTAATATTTAGTTATATGATGGTTAACGGCTTGGCAACTTCATCTGCCAGTTCCCTCATGACCCAGGGATGGATCTCATCAGGTGCCATGGATGGATGCCATGGACTTGTGCACCTGCAGGTTCTTTAGAAGGTCTCGAACCTGATCTTCACTTATGGTGGGCAGATCTTCCTTCTCCCCGTTCTTACCTTCCCTTTCTGCAACTTCAGAGCCCTTGCCAGTGAAGATTGAGGTGAAGAAGTCATTGAGCACCTCAGCCTTCTCTATATCCCTCGTGGCCAGGTCGAGGTGCTAGAAAAGAAAAAGCGAATTCTCCGACACCTGTTACCGGTCTGACTCAAGCCGATGTTATTCTTGGCCCATTTCCCTGTGCTTTTGTCCCATAGACTGTCCTTGATATCCCGCTTCTTGCAGAGCATGGATGGGCTGCTGGGCTTGGATGGAGGCTGGGGACAAGAGACACGGGTAGGTTTGTCCCAGAGTCTGGGGACAATGCACACGGTGGGTTGTCCTTCAGGCTGGTGACCTTTTGAAAGCACCGACTGGTCAAGCCTCTTGTTATCCTCCCTCCCCTTTTCATGCTGCTCCTTTGTGCTCTTGTTTGGTCATCGCTGTGCCTTTGTTTTTACAGCTGGGGGAAGTGTTTTGAGCTTGAAAGTTTATTTTCTTCCCTCTGGTTGTCGTCACAGGTTTGTTTTCTTTCTCCCTGTGGCATCTCGCTGGCTTTCCTAGGGACTGGGAGGTGGGACCGGCTCCTCTCTCCGTGCTGGTCCGCTGGAGGGAGCGGGCTTCGTCCCTGCGCATCCCTCCCCGACGGCCTCGCTGCTTTCACTCGTGCAGCGTTGTCCCACCACCCGCGGGTTTGCAAGGCCTTGATGAAGCTTGAGCTGGTCCAGGTGATTTGTTTCCTTAATAACAACTTTAAGAAGGCAGACTCTCATTTTGATTGCCAAAAAGCCGTCCCCCAAAAGGCGATGGGCACCTTCCCATAGGGTCTGCAACCAACACTTGTTTCTAAAGGTGGTTGAAGTTGCGTGTTGGGTTGTCTTCCCCCCCCCGAAACCTTCTTCACCCCTGTGCCAGGCACTATTTTTCTCGCCTGGGGCATTTCTGCGATGTCACCCCAGCACCCCCAAAACCAGCCTGGGAGCTGCCTTGGAGCCTGCCCCATCCTTTGGGAGCCGTTGGAGTGAAGCTGTGTCCTGACCCAAACCACCTTCCAACAGAGCAGGAGTAACTAAAGTACTTCTTTGGCTCTTTTCCCCTTCTTTCTGGCTTTTTTTTGGTGTTGGCTGTGGATTTAATTTCTCTCCATACTCATCCCTTGTCCAAAGCTGAAGGGGAATGGATCATTTTCCCCCATTCTCTGCCTGGTACCGATCCCATCTTTTCCCCAGCCCCAAACATTTCCTAAACCCAGCTCCCGAGCGTGGAC
>NW_010116326.1:4672-5040 GCF_000699245.1 Pterocles gutturalis
ACCAGAATATGGCACAGGAGATGCCAGAGCAGATGCTAAGCGGAGGAATTAATGATCACCAAAGTGGTGGCATCAGCTTTTTTTAAGTCAAAAATTATCCCTGAGTGTGCATTTGGGGAGGGGGGAGGCAGCAGTAGGCCTGGGGACGGGGGCGCGGGGGCCCGTGCGGGGTGGATGTGCGTGTCTTGGCTTTGAATTCTCGGGACGTTCATCATCACAAAGATAAATGCTCAGAGGCTGCACCATAAATCTTGTCGGGATCTGTGTTAGCAGGCTCCGAGGTGAACCGATGTTTAAGATGCCATTGTATCTGTCCCTGATCTGGAGGACGGCGTAGATGCCCAGGCTGGGGGGGGCCAATGTCCCCT
>NW_010116326.1:5219-7375 GCF_000699245.1 Pterocles gutturalis
TGGGGATCACCCCTGTGCCCCTCAAATTGTGGGCTTGGGGAGCACACCCCAGCAAGCGCCCGTCCCATCCTGTGCCCAGCCGTGCTGCATCCCTCCCTCCCCCAGGACCGACCGGGCTGTGCCATCCGGGCACAAACCCACCCGCTCTCAAGCCAGATCCACCAAAATACTTCCTTTTCTCCCCAGGTAGCAGAGAAGCTGAGCCTTGCTGTCTCGGCCAGCCAGCTTTGGTCCAACCTCCAATTTCCAGGCAGCGGAGGGGATGAAACAGAGCTCCCCTGCCTGGGACGAAGACTCCCCGTCTGCCCCACGAGCTCCAGAGTGGCATTGCCGGGGACCCCATGCTGCCCTCCAGGTGTTTGGCACCACTGGCTTTTGGGTTTTTTTTTTTTTTTTTTGGCCTTTAAAAAAAATTTTTTTTTAATTGTTTTCTGGTGCACCGGGAAAAGGAAGTGAACAAATTGTATAGTCCCATCCACAGTCGACGTCCTGTAAACAGCTACCGGCTGCCTTCCATTCACAGCTGTTTTTTCCTATTCGGGGGTGGACGGGGCTGGTAAATAAACAGGCAGAGCTGGCAGCCGCTCCCAGCGCCCGCTTTCCCCTTGCAGGGGCTCTGCCTGCACCCAGGGGCTTTTCCCGGGGGATGCCTGGGTGCCCAGATGCATCGGTGGGTTTTTCCTTAGTGGTGCGTGGGTCCAACTCTTGCCAGGAAAACCAACTTTGCTAGTTTGCCTGGGACTAAAGCTAATTGCTAGTCGACTAATTTTATTGATTTCAAATCCCTTTTAGCAGAGATTTTGCTGGGAGGCTGATCGCCAGAGCGATTAGGACACAAAGCCGCTTAATTTGGAAGTGTTTATCAAGCAGCCTTCTGTCACCTCTGTTTCAAATCAATTTACAGTGGCACCGCTGTCTCTATCCGTGGCGGCTCGTGCCGACGGAGGCAGGTGGGGAGCGGGGTCCCCGCTCTTCTCCCGGGGCAGCTTGGGGGGGCTAGCAGAGGTTAAGTGTGTACATAACATATAAGCACTGTAGGCTGCTGGCTGCGGGGGTTTTTTATTCTGGGCTGCCACTGTGTCCCCGTCCTGCTCTGGCCCATGGGCTCTGCTGCAGAGCTCAGTTTGCCGCCTGGCTTTCAAAACCTGGCTGCGGGCACCTCGTGGTTGGTAGACCCTTGAAGATGGGAGATGCCATCTTCCCGGCGGCTGCTCCTGAACCTTCTCCAGCCACGCGAGGGGCTTGGCCTAAATATTTTTAATAGACTTTAAAAAAAAAAAAAAAAAAAGCATAGCCTAGCCGTTTTGATGGGAATCAGCTTAGGGAGGGCACTTTGGTGCTGGCAGATTGCAGAGGCAGCCTCGGGGAGGGAAGCGCTCGGCTGCAGCTCAGGCAGCGCAGCGTCCCTGGCGGTGTCCCCCGCTGTCACCCGTGGGGCCGCTGTGGTGGTCCCCTCGCTGTGTCCTCCTCCTGACACCGACAACTGGGTGCCTTTAGGTCATTTGAGCGTGTTGGACCGCAGCGTTGCAGCAGTGCGTGTTCTCCTCCAGGTATCCCTTGGTGCAGGATTGAAGAGCAAAAACTCTGGATCTTGCTGCACAAATGGTGTCTGAGAGGTTTCAGGAGTAAAATCTCCTGCTCTGCGTCCCTGCATGTCCTGCGGCTCCAGAGGGACAACTGCCCGCCCCTGGAGCTTTGCTCACAAAGGAATCATGAGGGATTGAGCTTGTTCTGAAAGACCTTGGCCTGAATGCAGAGGCCATATGTCAGGGAGTCTGTGGCCGTCCCCGGGCGGGCAGAGCAGGGGCTGACACCGCAGCCACGCTCCGTCCCGAGCCGTGTCCGGTGCTGTGCTGGGATCAGGGGGGGCAGAGCTACAAAGAAACCTCATGGTTCGTGGCTACCTCGGGGGCCAGTATGTATGCCCAGGTAGCTTTCAGGGCTGGGGTTGTTGAGAGCACAGCAGCATCTCTTGGTGCAGCATCTGCCACCGACACGCTGGAGGGAAGGGATGGCATCCAGAGGGACCTGGGCAGGCTGGAGAGGTGGGACCGTGCCAGCCTCGTGGAGTTCAGCACGGCCAAGTGCAAGGTCCTGCACGTGGGTCAGGGCAACCCCCAGCACAGGCACAGGCTGGGAGGGGAATGGATGGGGAG
>NW_010116327.1:0-1076 GCF_000699245.1 Pterocles gutturalis
CTGCCGGTTGTGCCCGTCTCCCAGTTTGGCCAGTTTGTGCCCAGAACATCCCAGTGTCCATCTGGCTCCCGGCGTGTCATCGGCTCCGCAAAACTCGGAACCGGGCATGTCACTGTGGCAGAGCAGCCCGATGTCACATCCCGATGTCGGAATATCCTGGTGCTGGAGCATCCCTATGCCGGAACATCCCAATGGTGGAACATCCTGACAGCAGAACATCCCAAATGCCAGAGCATCCCCATGACGGCGCATCCCGATGCCGGAACATCCCCATGCCGGAGCATCCCGATGCCAGAACATCCCGATGCTGGAACATCCCAATGCTGGAGCATCCTGATGGCAGAACATCCCAATGGCGGCACGTCCCGATGCCAGAGCATCCTGATGCTGGTGCTTCCCAACAGTGACACATCCCCATGGCAGCACATCCCGATACCGGAACATCCCAATGGCGGCACATCCCAATGGTGGGACGGGGGAACATCCTGATGCCAGAACTTCCCGATGCCGGAGCATCCTGATGGTGGAATATCCTGATGCTGGAGCATCCCATTGGTGGCAGATCCCGGTACTGGAATGTCCCAATGGTGGCACACGCCAATGGCGGCACGTCCCGATGCCGGAGCATCCCAACAGCGGCACATCCCGATGCCAGGATGGGGGAACATCCTGATGCTGGCACATCCCAATACTGGAATATCCCCATGGCAGCACATCCTGGTACCAGAACATCCCAATGGTGGCACATCCCCATGGTGGCACATCCCAATATCGGAACGTCCCAATGGTGGCACACGCTGATGGCGGCACATCCCGATGCCGGGACAGGGGAACATCCTGATGCTGGCACATCCCCAAGGTGGCACATCCCGGTACCGGAACGTCCCAACGGTGACACATCCCAACGGTGACACATCCCCATGGTGGCACATCCCGATGCCAGCACATCCCGATTTTGGCGGCTCCGTGTCCGTACAGGGTCCGGCGCACCCCGGCCGTGTCCGTGCCATGGGGGTGCAGCCCCCCCACCAGCGGTGCTGGTGCCCGTGGGCGAGGGATGGGGAAACTGAGGCAGG
>NW_010116328.1:0-1290 GCF_000699245.1 Pterocles gutturalis
AAAAAAAAAAAAAATCTGGTGTAGTTTTCTCCTTTTTAACTTCCGTGTTGTGCTTGGCTGGAGCAGGAGAGATTCCCCCTAAGCCACCAGTTTGATGACCCATTCTCAGTTGGATGAGACCTCACCAGGGTCAAGGGGGTCAATTTCAGTCTTTTGACAATCATCTGCGGGGCTGTTGATCGTCTTCTTCGACCTCTGCAACAACTCCGTTGACATCCTTCTTGGGTGGTTTCTTCTTGATGGGTGTCTTCCCTCTTATTTCATGTACACGGGCTTCGAGTCTAGAGGTGGGTTCACCATCCCACTTCCTCATGTCTTCTCCCTGATCACGCAGGAAAAACTGCAGCTTGCCCTGTGGTGTATGCTGTCTCCCTTGAACAGGGCAACGCTTTCTTCTAACCACTGAAATACTGGGCTGCACAGATGAAGAGCAGACTCTGTTTTCTCTAGATTTCCGGGGCTCCCAAGACAGCGTCTTGGACAGCTCCACAGCTGAGATGCAAGCCTGTGAGGAGGCATCCTCTTCGTATTGCTGGAGAAGGGCACTCACATCATTCATGGTGACGTCTTCAACATTCATTAGTGCTAGTGTATGACGATATGATGGTGGTGCACTGTGAAAAACTTTGAGCCACATGGGCTGTATGCACTGGACTTCATCTGGATCTTCGGAAGTCTGCCAGGTTATAATAGATCAGATCCTGCACGGCCAATTCCCTTACGTGCTGGATACCGCTTTCCATATTGACCCTCTTGCCTGGTTTCCATACAATATCTTCTTTGTGGGGATACATCTGCTTCGCAGCATGTAGGAGCCGTTTCCAGAGTCTGCAAGTCAATTGCGTTTCTTTAACTCCTTTGCTGATGGCGTTGTCCCCAGCAAAATTTCCCAGTTGTCTAGCTTCTCCACGCTCTAGTTCCAGGCTACCGGCTCCCTCATCCCAGCATCTGAGCATCCAGGTGAGGAAGGACTCATCTTTCTTACGGCCATAGTCTTGTTTAATGTCTTGCAGCTCACGCGTAGTTAGAGGCCGGCTGGTTACCGTTTCTTGTACGATTTCTTCCTTTTTCCCCCGTACTCGTGATGGTCCAGCTCTGGAGGGGCCCGCCTCCTCTCTATCAGAGTCACGGGTCTCTTCCTCTCCTTCCCTCATAGGAGGAGCTTTTCCCTCCTCTTCTACACGTATTGATTTTTGTGTTTTCTTCTTCCCTACAGGGGCCACAACTAAAGGCAGAAACTCTGGAATTCTGCTTGATGGAATTTGAGTAGTAATGGTTGTAGTAGCTGTA
>NW_010116329.1:0-8913 GCF_000699245.1 Pterocles gutturalis
AAGGCTGTCCACACCTTCTGTGTTGTGTTACATTAGCAGTGACTTCATCATAGTAGAGCCTGGGAGAGGATTTTTAACTACTAGAGAAATGACAACTGTATACATCAAAATAGTTAGGAACCTGTAGGAAAAGAGAAATGCAAATTTACTGTTGCCTTCACTTGCTTCAAGCCTATTAAAGTAAAAGGAATGCTGGCTTCTTGATGTATGAAATAAATGGTTCCAAGTATTTAATACCTTGATCACTGCAATGACTTGATTCAACTCTAGCAAAAAGAAACCAAAGTGAGCTGAAGAAGGCATTAGGTATACACTCCCCCAGTTCAAAGAGGAATCCTAATGGAAATTTGGGGATGTTGCAAAGAACTGTTGCCTACTTATAAACATTCTGATAGATACGCAGTGTTCTCAGGACACTTCAGAGCATAATAATAGGTGGTGGGAAATGCAAAGCATATGGAACTATCTGTAAAGAAATACTAATAAGATTATGGTTTTCATTTCACTTTTCAGTGTAGGTGTTAACATCTATGAATGAATGGAGTCTCATCCCCATTTATACGAATTAGTTTTATGAGCTAAATGAAGCCTCAAATTAACTTCCCTGGGAATTATTTAATATCTTTCAAAACAAATAAAGAACTTGGAAAGAACAGAAATTAAAGTATTTGGATGACTGGAAAAGTCATATGCCTTATTATGCATAATTTCTGAGGAAAGAGCCTAAAAGCAATCTATTATAAAGTTTAAATGTTTGTTGACATAACTCTTCTGCTTTAGGTTTTGTTCCCATCATTGGAATGTACCTGTGTGTGCAATTACATTTGTTTGTACAGCTGGCAGATGGTATGTAACAAGAAACTCTTCTCATAATAACAAAAGGATGGGAAGAAGGCTGATTCCATTCCCTTCCAACCCAAACCTTTCCATGGTACTATGATTCTATAATTCTGTGAATTATTATGTATTGCGTCTTCCTGCCTTTCATTTCCAACTGGATTATGAGGCTGCTTCTATGCATAACATTAGTAACAAAGCTGAAGAATCAGTGTTTGGTCTTTGAGGGCTTCCTGCCTTCATTTATAAGGAAATATTTTCTTTGTAGTGAACCTACAGTTTGCTATGCCAAGCTGCAGCTAGCACACATCATGTAGCGTCATCATTGTCAAATAGTTTTACAGACTGAGGTTCCTTTAACTTGCAGTAGAGCAGAGATGATCTGGGGTCTTTTGCTCTTTACACCACTTTAAATAAAAGGCTTTTTTGAACCACTGCACTTCATCTTTTAACTATAAAGAAAATCACACTAGGGATAGGCGAAGTAGAATCAGACCAGGGGAGACATTATTTCATAGAAACAGAGAATGGTTTGGGTTGGAAGGGACCTTAAAGATCATCGAATTCCACCCCCCCTGCCATGTGCAGGGACACGTTCCACTAGATCAGGTTTCTAACGGCCTCATCCAGCCTGGCCTTGAACACCTCCAGGGATGGGGCATCCACAGCTTCTCTGGGCAACCTGTTCCAGTGTCTCACAACCCTCAAAGGAAAAAAAAAATTGTTGCTAATATCTAATCTAAATCTACTCTCTTTTAGTTTAAAACCATTACCCCTTGTCCTAATCACTACACTCCCTGATAAAGAGAGCCTCCTCATCTCTCCTGTAGCCCCCTTGAAGTATTGGAAGGCTGCTCCAAGGTCTCCTTGGAGCATTCTCTTCTCTAGGTTAAAAAATCCCAACTCTCTCGGCCTGTCCTCATATGGAAGGTGCTCCAGCCCTCTGACCATCTTTGTGGCTCTTCTTTGAACTCGGTCCAACAGGTACATGTCTTTCCTGTGCTGAGGACTCCAGAGCTGGATGCAGTGGGGTGGGGTCTCACAAGAGCAGAGCAGAGGGGGAGAATCACCTGTCCTGGGTCCAGCTGGGATAGGGTTAATTCTTCGCGGAAGCTGGGAGTTGGGCATAGCCGGATATTCGATACCATGCTGACGTCATGCCCGGGATATAAGGGGAAGCTAGCCGGGAGAGGGGTCTCTTTTGTGAAGCTCGTGGTGGTGAGATTTTCATTGTATCAGTGTTTCCATTGTACTCTATATACTGTCTTATGCTTGGCGTTGTTGAACCTCATGAGGTTTTCATGGGCCTGCCTCTCAAGCCCGTCCAGGTCCATCTGGATGCCATCCGTTTTCTCCAGAGTGTCGACCACACCACACAGCTTGGTGTTGTTGGCAAACTTGCTGAGGGTGCACTCAGTCTCACTGTCACCAACAAAGATGTCCAAGAACACTGGTCCCCAACACTTTGAGTGTGACCATCCAGCCAAATCCTTATCCACTGAGTGGTCCATCCGTCAAATCCATGCCTCTCTCTCCAATTTAGAGACAAGGATGTTGTGCAGGACAGTGTCAAATGCTTTGCACACGTCTAGGTAGTTGCTGTCAATTGCTCTTCCTTTACCCACCAAAGCCGTAGTCCCATCATAGAAGACCACCAAATTTGCCAGGCACAATTTTCCCTTAGTGAAATCATGTTCACTGTCACCAATCACCTCCTTATTTTCCATGTGCCTTAGCATAGTTTCCAGGAGGATCTGCTCCATGATCTTACCAGGCACAGAGGTGAGACTGACTGGCCTTTTGTTCCCCAGGTCTTCCTTTTTTTCCATTTTAAAAATGGGGGTTAGGTTTCTCCTTTTCCAGTCAGTGGGAACTTCAACAGACTGCCATGACTTCTCAAATATGATGGATGGTGGCTCGCTCCACCAGTTCCCTCAGGACCTGTGGATGCATCTCTTCAGGTCCCATGGACTTGTGAACCTTCAAGTTCCTTAGATGGTCTCGCACCTGATCTTCTCCTGCTGTGGGCAGTTCTCCATTCTCCCAGTCCCTGCCTTTGCCTTCTGTGACTTGGGCAGTGTGGCTTGAGTACTTGTCAGTGAAGACTGAGGCAAAAAAGTCACTGAGTACCTCAGCCTTCTCAATATTGCAGGTAACCGGGTATCCCGTTTCCTTACAGAGAGGGCCCACATTTTCCCTCATCTTCCTTTTATCCCCAGGGTGCCTATAGAAGCTTTTCTCTTTGCCCTTGACCTCCCTGGCCAGATTTAATTCTGTCAGGACTTTAGCTTTCTTGACCTGGTCCCTGGCTGCTTGGGCAATTTCTCTGTATTCCTCCCAGGCTACTTGTCCTTGCTTCCACCCTCTGTAGGCTTTCTTTTCCTGTTTGAGTTTGTCCAGGAGCTCCTTGTTCATCCATGCAGGCCTCCTGCCCTTTTTTGCCTGACTTCCCCTTCGTTGGAATGCATCAATCCTGAGCTTGGAGGAGGTGATTCTTGAATATCAACCAGCTTTCCTGGGCTCCCCTTCCCTCCAGGGCTTTATCCCATGGGACCCTACCAAGCAGATCCCTGAAAAGGTCTAAGTCTGCTCTCCTGAATTCCAGGGTAGTGAGTTTGCTGTGCACCCTCCTCACTGCCCTGGGGATCTTGAACTCCAGCATTTCGTGGTCACTGCAGCCTAGGCTGCCCTTGAGCTTCACATTCCCCACCAGCCCTTCCTTGTTGGTGAGAACAAGGTCCAGCATAGCAGAAGATATATATTTTTTATCAAATGGGAAACTACCATGGGCAACAGCATGAAGGGATAAGCAGCACAAGTCAAAAGGGGAACTAGAAGTATTCAGTGGATTTAGAATTACAAAGATTAAGTGAAAAGCAGGTTTGATAACAGACGTGTCTTTCTGGGAATAGAGCCCTGTGAAATATGAGCCAGACTGAGTGTGTGGAAAGAAAGGAGAAACTTCAGCTTCCAGTTCTTTTGCAGGGCATACACAGAGCTTTAAAGCAGTTCATAAGCTTGTTCACCGTGACATTTGCTTACTGGAGTTCTTATTTTCTCCTTACCCTTAGCTTATTTTCAGACAGCTGTCAGCTGTGTTTACTGCTTCTGTGCCTCCTCGAACACCATCTTTTCAGGAGGGCTGAACATAGGGTTCAATAGTCACCAATTACTCACCTTAGGGAATGAGGTGAGATGGAGTTTTAAAGGGAATGGAAAGAAGCGAACACTTCTCGGGTCTACTAGTATATGGGTTGGTTTACATCATAAAGTGCCTATTTTTCTGCAATCACATGCCACATTGTTGTGGTTTAACCCTAGCCTGGGTTGAGATAAAGACAGTTTAAGACACAGATAAGGCTTTCTTAGCGTTATTCTTCAGTGTTTCTTTCTCCTAGGCCTCTGTGCCTGAAAGATTGGTACAAGGAGAAGAGGAGGATAAGGACTGAGGGATTATGTGAGAGAACTTGACCCATTCATGTCCATAGACCTTGACGGGCTGCACCTGAAGGTGCTGAGAGAACTGGCGATGTTCTTGCAAGGCTAGTCCCTACCATCTTAAGTGTTGTGAAGACTGGGGGAGGACCCCAGTAGCTGGAGAACTGCAAATGTTGTAACCATTTTCACAAAAGACCAGAATGACCATCCAGAAAACTGCAGGCCTGGAAATCCTCTTAGAAGTAATTTTTGGCATATAATGGAGAAGATGACTGAGAACAGGCAGCATGGATTTACCAGAGGTAAATCATGCTTGACCAACCTGATTGCTGTGGGCAAGGGGAGAGCAAAATGGATAAATATAAACCAGGCAACTACATGGAAGAATTATTCATGGTTTAAAGTCCTGATTGTATAAAACTCAATTCTCATGGTTCTAGAAGTATCACTAAATCCCACTGACTTGTGTAGCTTTAGAACTAAGCTACCATTAAAGCTGTCTAAAAGTCTTCTCCTATGTGGTTCCAGCAAAGGAGATTAAACTTTGTGTTGCACTGTGTTGGTTCTGCGATGGGTACCATGGCAATGCAAATTCACTTAAGCTGCTCTCCATAAACCATATACTCCATGGAAACCATGAAATATCAATGTGACATCTATTAGGAAAAAAAAAATGTCTTTTTAAAGCTTCTGAGCTGGCACAGATGTGTAACTCTCCATCTTGTTGCATTGTAAAATATTCACTTTTAATACTTTATTATTCCCAGGGCTCATATATTACAAGTGAAATTTTACACAGCCATACAGATATTAGTCACAAACATGACTCTCATTAATATTTTTTCTCCAGTTAATTATGTACTGAAACAGTATGAAATTGTAAAAGTTTGAGACAAGGTCAATCTAATTTCTTAGTGATGTAGAAAATACTAATTTCTCATAAGGAGTTCTGGGTTTGAGATCCCAGAGTTTGATCATTGAGCTAATTATGGCATAAATTTACATGCAACAGTTTCTTGTCAAGGCTTGTCTGATGTTGGATTTTTTTCACTGATACTCCATGTATTAAATTTAATCTTGCTGAAGTTCAGTTTATAATCAGTATCAAATTTTTGTAACTCATGACATGGAAAAAGGTCCATTTTGTAGCCTTTGTTGAACCAAGTTCTATTCTGTGAGGTCACCTTAAATACTTCATTTTCCTTGCATGTCCATAGATACTACAATAGGTTATTTATAGTGTTAAGTACTATTGAAAGCACTCAGCTGTGATCTTTTTTGAAAGCTTACTCAGAGGATTTGCAGCCCAGAAAGCCAGCCGTGTCCTGGGCTGCATAAAAAGAAGCATCAGCAGCAGGTCGAAGGAGGTGATTCTCCCCCTCTACTCTGCTCTCGTGAGACCCCACCTGGAGTACTGTGTTCAGATGTGGGGTTCTCAACACAAAAAAGACCTGGACCTGTTGGAGAGAGTCCAGAGGAGAGCCACGAATTTGGTCAGAGGGCTGGAGCACCTCCCCTGTGAGGACAGGCTGAGAGAGTTGGGGTTGTTCAGCCTGGAGAAGAGAAGGCTCCAAGGAGACTTAATAGCAGCCTTCCAGTACCTCAAGGGGGCTACAGGAGAGATGGGGAGGCACTCTTTATCAGGGAGTGTAGTGACAGGACAAGGAGTAATGGGTATAAGCTAAAAGAGGGTAAATTTAGACTAGACATTAGGAAGAAATTTTTCACTGTGAGGGTGGTGAGGCACTGGAACAGGTTGCCCAGGGAAGCTGTGGATGCCTCATCCCTGGAGGTGTTCAAGGCCAGGCTGGATGAGGCTTTGAGCAACCTGGGCTAGTGGAGGGTGTCCCTGCCCATGGCAGGGGGGTTGGAACTAAATGATCTTTAAGGTCCTTTCCAACCCAAACCATTCTATGATTCTAAGTTCTCAGAAGTCAGTCTGAGGACTGAAAAACGTCTTCCAGTGTCCATCTATTTAAGTCATTCCTTTTTGTTTGCTCTTCTAGTCATACATTCTCAGCAGCAATAGAAGAAATAGAATTGATTTAGCAGTCTGAGCCAGGCCATTAGGCAGGAATCAGAAAGAAAAAGAATAGGAAAGAAAAAGAATAAGTTGGGAGGAAAACTATGCATCAGGGAGGAGAAAACAGCAGAACACTGAGCGTCATATCCTAAATGAAGCTTAGGATTTAGCCAAAGCTATTTTTCCACCCTCTAAAAAACACATTCTATAATAAGGCCTAGAAGAGTGAGTAGAGGCTAATTTTTTTCAAGTCTTTTAATGATTAAAGATTTAGTTCAGTTTCTCAAATTCCAAAAATCACTAGAAAAAAGGAGAATTTAACCCTGATTATGGGGAAGTTCACACCGTCTGCTGCCTCAGTCCCACACGCAGAGGTGGTGCCCCCTCCTGAAGCAACCCAACTCTCAGGACTGGAGGCAGAATGATGTGCAAGATCACACTTTTGAGGAACTGTGAGGGAATCTGAGGCTCCTGGTTTCTTCCCACCCAACCAGGCAGGCAGCCAAATAACAATAAACTTAACAGCACCACTGTTCCATCAGTCTCTTGGACAGGCTGCTTGAAGAGAAGAGTGAATGAGATGAAGAAATCTGGGTAAGCTCTGATTCATATGTTTTATGTGAGCACTGTTGGAACATGATCAAAAATTAAACTACCTCTGCTTTTGATTTTGAAGGTAACAAAAAAAAAAAAAAAGGGTGTATATTTTGTTGTTGATTTCAACAGGGATGATCAAGCTGCTGAATATCAGAATAGAGCACTAAACCAGGAGGCTAAAATAATGCAGCACAAAAGCAGCAGTGTTCCAGATCTCAAGTTCATAATGCACTGCCTTGTTCTCCAAGAGATTAATGAAAATGGGCATATCCAGCTTTTTATAACTAAACATATTTACTGTTTATTGTTATTAATAATTTTTATTTTTTAAACCTCTAGTAGGTGTAGAAATAGATAATGTTCTAAAATTCTAATTATTTATTCTAACATAGGGGAATAATTTTTGCAATAAAAGACACTGAAACGGCACTGGGAAGACAGACATTGTTAAAATATTTTCCACGTAACTACTTGTTTATCAATTATTACAAGCATCATCATGTGATGCTACACATGGGCAGTAGATAACTGTGAAACAAAAGTGAGAAATGCTCACCATGACCTGTGCATGAAAGCCAATTGTCAGAATTACTCCTAAAAAGGCCAGAAAGGAAGGGTGATGTTGATTGCTCATAGCTCTGGAATTTTAATCCTACGTACCTCTTGTAGTGGGATCTGCTCCAGGCGACCAGGTTCACCCCCCTATCTTTGAACAGTTTATCTTTAAAAGTTTATAATTACATTTAATGCATATAAAAGATAACCCTATATATCCTTGAGTCCTGCTATAGTCAAGAGAGAAATATATTATACCCAAACAGGCAATTGAGATCTTTGGGTGGAGATACTTTTTTACTGCACTGACTGCAGAAGAAACCTGGAGCAATGGTGCTCCTGACACAGGTGGCTTGATTAAATGATTAACCTTAGATGGGATGAGCATGTGTCTGAGAATATGTGTCTGTAAACTGTGTATGAGTCTGAGCTGGCTGAAACAAAAATAAACCCACCCTCTCATTGATATTTTCCACCATACCCCTGTGTAAGAAGTTACTTCATATGTAATTAACTTGCTTTTGGGGCACGGAGCTAACATTCCCTAATATGTTTCAATTGCGATGAGTTGGGTTAGCCAAAGCAACCTTCATTAGGTGTTTATTAGAACTTTTTGATCCATATGTTGAAGAGTGATGAGGACATATCTGAGAATGAGTCAATATCTGCTCCTCATCTCTGAGAAGTTCAATATCTGTGGTAGAGGGGTAGTGCAGCCAGCTCAGCTGTATCTGAAATGGCTGCTAACCTAGTTCACCTTTAAAGATCTATAGAGAGATCCTTACTTCTATTTGCAGGTAAGTGAGTAATTTTTTTCATAATGATCACCTATGTTTCTGACAATGCTTAATGAAAAATGTTGATGTCATTCCCTAGATTTGATGTTTTTGAATAATGTGAGCCTAATCAGAGCTGAATTTCTGTCTTGACTTTTTTTATGGAGACAAGTTTGTGGAGCAATCAATGGAAAACAGTAAAGATATAAACTAGTTCCATGCTTGATCAGACAGAAATTTACATTTTTAAAGTAGGCTCCTGTTCTGCATCAACGAAGGAGATGAGGTGAGAAAGAATCATGGAATAGAATAGAATAGAATAGAATAGAACCGAACCGAACCGAACCATAAAATCATTTAGGCTGGAAGAGACCCTTAAGATCATAGAGTCCAACCATTAACCTAACACTGACAAGTTCACCACTAAACCGTGTCCCTAAGTGCCACATCTATGTGTCTTTTAAATACCTCCAGGAATGGTGACTCAAGCACTTCCTTGGGCAGTCTTTTCTGTTGCTTGACAATGCTTTCAGTGAAGAAATTTTTTCTAATATCCAATCTAAAACCTTCGCTGGCACAAACTGAGGCCATTTCATCTTGTCCCACCACTTGCTGCTTGGGAAAAGAGACTGACACCCAGCTGGCTACACCCTCCTTTCAGGTAGTTGTAGAGAGTGATGAGGTCTC
>NW_010116329.1:9036-35138 GCF_000699245.1 Pterocles gutturalis
GAGGGGCCCAAAACTGAACACAGGATTCAAGGTGCGGCCTCACCAGTGCTGAGTACAGGGGCACAATCCCTGCCCTAGTCCTGCTGGCCTCACTATTGCTGATGCAGGCCAGGATGCCGTTGGCCTTCTTGGCCACCTGGACACACTGCTGGCTCATGTTCAGCTGGCTGTCAACCAGCACCCCCAGGTCCCTCTCTGCTGGGCAGCTTTCCAGCCACTCTGCCCCGAGCCTGTAACGTTGCAGGGGGTTGTTGTGACCAAAGTGCAGGACCCGGCACTTGGCTTTATTGAACCTCACACAATTGGCTTCAGCCCATCGGTCCAGCCTGTCCAGATCCCTCTGTAGAACCTTCCTTCCCTCCAGCAGATCAACACTCCTGCCCAACTCGGTGTCATCTGCAAACTGACTGAGGGTGCACTCGGTCCCCTCGTCCAAATCATTGATAAAGATCTTGAACAGAACTGAGATGATGCAGGGTAGCTTTGGATCACAGTAAGAAAGGCCTAGCAACAAATGGCTTAATAAAACAGCTGTTTAAATACGATAGACTAGAAAGAGGAACACAGATAGGAGGTAAGCCCTCTGTCCCTTCAGCTGCTGGGCACTCTGCATTCGTGCAGTGTCAGATGGACTCCGGGTGGATTTTCCCATGGCACCCTGTGCAGATGCCTTCCTTGGAGAGAAGTTCCCCTTTTTTGGTCCTTTGAGATATTATTTAATTTTCTTACAGGAAAACAACTCTGTTAATGAAGGATGCTTGCATAAGACTTTCTTGCTGCCCCTTTAGATAAAGGCAATGGCAGAGAGGTGGAGTAACTGCGGTGCCAAGGGGGAGCTGCCTGCAGCCCCCTCTGTCGCAATGATCTGGCTGAGTGGGTCCTGTGTCCAAGGGATTTGTGCAGAACAATACAAGCCTGAAGGTCACACTGTACATGCAGCACAGTGCAGCACAGCACAGACCTGGTCCTGCTCAGGTTAACTGTGATGTAGATCACTCACACCTCCACGTACAGTGGTCTCCTAGTCAGGATCACTAATTTCACCCCTTTGTCCACATGCAGTTTCCCTTTCTCTTAGTTATTTTAAATTACAGATTACACTAGTAAATTGTTCAGCTAATAGTTTATTGGCAGGTTGGACTGTTATCTCTGTCACAACACTCACCTATGTGCAGCACAGCCTGGCACAGGGCACTCCAGCAGGTTCCTGTACAGCGGCTAACATTGCGGGCTGCTCAAGCCCTGGAAAGATTACACCTGACCTGCTCAAAATCATTAACTCCTCAAATACAATGTCTTCTTCAAGGCTCTCAATACACCTCATAACTTTGCTTAACAGAGTCATTGAGTTCTAAACAATTTTATGAAAAAGAATTTCCTGGTAAAGGAATGATGACCAGAAAAATCCCATCTCATGTAAGCTCTGCAGTCATGGAAGGCCGGGAATGCAGAAGAACCACTGTGAGCATCAGCAGGGCAGGGCACACAACATGCTGCCAATGATCCATAACCACTATATATAACCAAAATGTAACATTTATTCTACTGCATTAATGACAGGGGGAAGCTATGGAACATGGATCTTCAACTATATGGATCAGCTGGCTGATCTTTTCACTCCTTCAGAAGAAGTGCACAGAATCCTGGGTAGCTAGGGCAACCTTGAAACTGTCTAGTTCATGATTTGAGGAGTGGGACCCTAAATGCCTTGGGTGCTTTCATCAAAAGGAAGTGTGGGCAGAATAAGTGCTTGAGTGAAATGTAAAATCCACATTATAATTACTGGATATAGTAGAAGACGTAAAAAAAAATTGCTTTGGAAACTAAAATATGGAATTTTATGTTATACATCCCTCAAAGTCTAAGAGTGTTGCTGAGAACGGATTCTATGAAAGACCACCACTTGTCTTCAATCTCCCCACTTAATTTACTTTCCCCTTGCAATCTCCTCCCTGTTTTTTGGAAGTGCTGTGCCATAAGGAACACATAAGGATTCCCAGAAGGAATCTTTTTCCAGTTATCAGAGATTTTCTCTGATTTTCACAATCTTTTAGAGATAAGGGAGGATAGTCTCATAATGTCATTGATCTCAGCACCTGCATCCTGTCTGGTCCTGTGGACTTGTTCCTATGTTCAGTTTAAGTAACTAGTCCCTAACTCAATCCTCCTCTATCATGAGTAGTATCTCTGTCCCCTGAACTTTGTAAATAGTCGCAAAAGTCTGAGAGGTCAGGGAAGACCAAAGCAAAGTATGTCTCAACATTTTTTGTCCTTTGTCACTGTTACCCAACCCACTTAGCAGAAAGTATCAAGTCAGCATTTTCCTTGCCCATTTTGTCGCTGGTATAACTGCAGGTAGCCTTCACGTTGTGCTTGATATCCATCTCCAGTTTTGACTGCAGATAATCTTTGGTTTTCTTAATTTCATCCTTGCATGTCCAGGTGATCCTCCTAGACAGCCCCTTCTCACTTTCACTTTCCATATACTTTCTATTTATCTCAGTCTGCTGTCTCGTCTACTTTCTGCAATCAAAACACACCATTGCGCTTTCAGGAGACTGCCCCTGAAGAGCAACTGGCTCTTCTGGGCTCCTCAGGGCAGCCCTGTATGGGATTCTGTCCATCAGCTCTGTGGCAAAAAAAGAAAATCTGCTTTCCTGAAGAGCAAGTTCTACAGCTTGCCATCTTTCAGTGTCTGGAACTTCTCTGTCTAAGAGCCACTGCAACCAAAGCTGTCCTTGACTATCACACCTCAACCAGTTCTTTATCTGTGAGTTACAGCTCCAGCAGATCGCATCCCCTGGGGTCTGAAGCAGATGACCACTGTGATATCTCCCTTACTGTCTTTCTCTTGATCATCTTGAGCAGAACTTTTCCCATTCCATAGCAGATCTCTCTGTATTTAAACCATTCCTTTTTGTAGCAAGCACCCCCATCCCCTCTACTTCTTTGCCTGTCTTTTTATAGCCATACAAAATATCCCACCACATCTGTATAATTCCACTAGTGTCTGGTCTGTGACTGCACATAGACTTCCAGTTCCTCACATGTGTTTCCCAGGCTGCCTTCATTTGTGTACAGGCAGTTCAAATGGACCCCGATTTCCTTGCTTTTTTCTATGAAACCATGAAAGCCTCCTTCTTTGCCATGTGCCACCTGTGCTTCTCCCTTATACCCTCTTTTCTATTTTTCTTTGGGTTTTGGCCTTCATTCTCTGACAAATCTAATTTAAAGCTTTCCTAAAGCCTGGGCAAACTTTCTGGCAAAAATGCTCCTGGCCCAGTTTGTCACGTAAGTAGTTCTCCAACCAGCAGTTGGTCTCTGGATCATAGTAGCTAAAGGCTTGCTGGCGAAAGCAGCCATGTGGACAGGTGTCAATCTGCAGCATGCATCTGCTCCTGCTCTAGTCAATCTGCTTGATTAGGAGGATGGGGAAGAACTGCACCTGGACTTCTGCTCCTTTCAACCCAGAACGCAGGGTCATACTGGATCCACTCAAGGTCTCCGTCAGCAGAATCACCGGTGCATCCACAGATGAACAACAAAAGGCAGTAATCTTAGCACTGGAAGAACCTCAGTGCTCTCTCCATGGTGTCCTTGGTTGCAGACAAACAGCACCTGGTAACAGCAGGTCTGATTTGCAGAGAAGTGCCTCCTCTGTGTGCAGAAGGGAGTACCACATCTCCATTACATGGTGTGTTCTGTTGGTGGTGCTGGTGTGAATTTGTTGATCAGTCATGGCCAGCTCAGATGCTTGTTCTCACCTTCTGTATGAGCCTTTGCATCTATTCTCCAACTGAATATCTGCAGGTGGAGAACAAATATTCTTGCTTCTGGAAGTCACAAGCTTCTGCTCCCAATGTCAAAGCAGACCCCACCTTCACTCTGCTCAAGTGTTGTCTCAGGGCATCCCTCCTTATGTGCAATGTAGGACTTGCATTCTTGCCCCTGTAGAGTTTTCACAAAGATCCTGTTAAGTTACCATGCTTTTTCCTTTTTGCTTCCTTATCTAGTCTCCTCCCTGCTCAACAACTCCAGAATTGCTGCAGGATGGTCACTGCCATCCCCAGTTCCTATGGAAGGAGGGAGCACTGAACATAACCTGTAGACCACAAAACAGATGGAGTTGTCCTACCACCATAGGTCGATCTGGTCTGAAGGCTCTAGTGCATCAGAGGTGGTCACATCAGGCAGGGAACCATGTCTTGCCATGTGTCCCCACCACCAAAGTAGTGGTCTGGCAGCCTCACTCAGTCTCCAGCAGTGCCTCCCCCTTCTGCACCAGCTGACACATTAATCGCCTGGTTTGTCTCTGCACGTCCTCCTCACTGATAGCATTTAACCAAGGAGCCAAACACGAGCTTGCTCTCCTCCTGTTGAGACTGCATGCTCACCACTAACTGCTCACGCTGTCTCAGTTCTTGGCTGTTGTCCCTCACTCGTGAATGTAGGGTTCACCATATTCCCTTCCATACCGTGTTCCCTATAGACATCAGAAGCCTGACATTAAATTGGTTCTTTTTAATGATAGGCACCAGAGCTGAGATGTTTTTTTTTGGTGATACCAGTTAATAATTTGGGAACTCATAGTCTCCAATACTATTGCATTCACACTCTCGAGTACTTATTCTGCAAGTAGTTCATGTTACTATCACTTGTTTTACTCTCGAAATCTAACTTAAATGACAGTCTGTGGAGAATGGTTTACTTACATGTTGAAGAAATCCATCTTGACAGAAATTAACTGATGTTTGTGATATAATAAAAAATTCTTGTAATAAAGTAACTTTTCTGACTATTCTTAAATATTGTATAAAGGAGATTTTCAGTTTGTTTTGGTTTATGTTTTGTTTTGGGGGGGGGGGGGCTGGTTTGGTTTGGTTTGGTTTGGTTTTCCCTGCAAGTTGCAAAATCACCAGAAAAATATCTGAGGGAGGTATTCAGATTATTTTGATGGTCAGGGGATACAAACACCTGTTTTTCACAACTTGTAAAGGTCTGATTATAACATTAAAAATACCAGCCCATGTTGTATTTCAACATCTCCATCTATGCCCGAGGGAGTGGTGGTCTGTGGATCTGAATAGCACTGAGTTGTATTTAGGCTGCCTACCGTAGATTTGGTGCTGTGACTGTGGTGAGAAGTTCTGTCTGTCTTTTGGGCAGATCTCCCTGCGAATGGTTTCCTTTACACTCAGTGGAAAAAAATATGTTTAAATTGGGCTGACTGTTGATGATGAGGCATATCTATGGTAGTAAATCAAGAAGTGGTTGGCCTGCCCTTGTCCCTGAAGTCAACTGGCATGATCTGGCCCCTTCAGTGTTTTCTGTGCTGTTAATCTCCAGACCAGGATGGTCACAACCACGCTGAATATTGAGAACTTTGCCTGCTCCATGCTAGACCCTGAACGGTGCCTGGGAGCAGTCTGTAAAACAAGTGCTAGTGGATATAGGCTGAAACCACGCCAAGTACACTTCTGACTGTTTGTAAGTGTAGATGATAGTGCGCTGGAGCCCAGCAACATTCCCAGGCTTGGTTTAATTTACTTAATATATATATAGCCACATTTGATAAGTTAGGTGTCATGACTTCTTTTCAACGACTTTATATGTCAGGCAGCATTAGATAGAAGGCAATCTAAATTGCCCATAACTCTTTGGCCTTAAGCACTATCATGCTTAAAATGCCTAGGCAGCCACTTAGAATAGATAGCATGAGTATATCCTTACATGACTTACTAGTCTGGGAGTGCCTAGGAAGTATGCATTTCCGTACTGTAATCTGAGCACTGAGCAAATCCCTGAAGGAGATCGGGTGGGCCAGATGCTCACCTGCCTGAGGAAGCTGACAAAGGCAAGTTCACTCTCCTTGTTAAACAAGGAGCAGGTAGAGTTGATCCACACCTGTGGATGTCAGGATATCTGTCCACTGCTCTCGGGGTCCCCTGAGTAGCTGTTTTTTTGTATAATCCATAGGAGGATTGATAATCTCATACCCTCAGACATTATGAATGCAGGAGGGGAGCTACTCCTGGGCAGTTCAAGGTGACTCCGATTTTCATATGGAAACCCATTTAAACTGAAAATACACTGTGAAGTGTGGCTTATCCATAGTTAAAAGGGATCTACTACAGCTAAGAATGAGAACAGCAAACCTTTATTCCAAATGTTGGCATCCTTGTTCTATTCAGAGGGCGGGGTTTTGCAGTCTTGCTTTGCTTGCTCCTTTGAGCCCCCATCTTCCATGCTTTTTAATCCTTCACACTCAGTAGTATACGGTATCTTAAGCATTCTCGTAATGCTTAGCTGACTGATTGCATGAGCGATCATTCAGCAAACAGGCAGTATATTCTTCCTGGTCTCTCAGAGAAAAGAAAATGAAAAACCCCAAACAACACCACACTGTCTTTTTTGAAACAAAACAGCAGTGAAAAAAGATTGTCAGTAATTTAATTATCTTTTAGGTTGACAGCTTTAGCTGTATTTAAAAATTACCAACTGAGGGCTTTACATTAAGCCTGCCAAAAAAGGAACAGCAACTAACAGATGTGCTTTACTCTTCTTGGGCTCATCACCAGTGAGGTGCAGCTGCTGCTTTGACTCTGTCTGTTGTGTCTTGCTTTGAAATGTTTTCCTTTTTTATCACTATACACTAGTCTTATTACCTTGCTTTTTCTAAAACCTAACTTTTTTTTTTTGACAGCATCATGCCGATGAGCTGCAAGAAGGATGCTTTATGGATTTTGTGGTACGTTGAAATTGTGCTAGCGGCGCAGAGAACAGGCTTAGGCAATATGCATACGTCTACAGGATGCAGCAGAGAGATGCTCATTTTTAATTAATGGGACACTTCTCAATGAAAAGATGGCGGTTGTTTTACAACCAAGGCAGGAATATTAGCTGGAACACACTGAGTGTGTTTGTTCACCTTGGAAGAGAAATGAGGGTGTTGCATTTGTTTTATTTAAGCTGCATTTAAAAGTGTAAAGAGATGGCAACACTGGGAAAGTGATTTGGCTGGCAAAGTTATTAAAGCAAACATTCTTCAACTTGACGTTATTCATGTTTGAATAGAATGGATTAGACATAGAGAATTTTCACTGTTACAGCTCTTAGCACATCTGATAATTACAGCAGCATAAGATACAAGAGGGAAGATGGAATAAAATCTCAACATTAAAACATTTCTTATTTTTTTCCAGGAACGCAGGGAGTATGGAAACATGCTGGAGGACAACTACTTAGGGAATAAATAAGCTACTGGAGAATTTTGTAAAGGACTCTACAGTTCCTTTTCTTTGTTCTGTGGAATTATTATTTTTTTTTAATACTGTCGGTGATCCATACACGTAACAGCTTCAGACTAAGCTAGGTATTTTTATCTGCAATGAACATTTTGTGTGCAATGAAAGGAGTAATTACAATTAGCTGAGATGCTGACATCCAATGGGGTAGAATTGTTATTTCATTTTACATCCTTAGCAATGATGTATTTACTTGATTCTTAGTCAGATAATGTGAGTCTCATGCTGAGAACTAAGTGTGGTATTGAACATTGGCCACAGCTTGGAGTTAGGGAGTGGGTGGTAGGAGTGAAGAAGGAGAGTCTGAAGGAGCTGGGAGCAGGGAGGAAGGGGAACAGAGTTAATACAAATACTGAGAGCTGTGAGCACATTCCTCCTCTCTGCTCCCATACACACTGACCCTGTCTGTGGTGTAGGAGCAGTGCCAAGCCTCTGTTTTCCAGCCTTTCTTCCTATGTTTTTTTCTGGGCTACAGAATACGAGCTGATCCTGGGTAGCAGACTAGGGCAGGGGAAGAGGTGGGGGAAGAGCAGAAATAGACGCATGGGCTGACAGCAGACAATCCATCATCTTACCCCTTCTCCCACTCACATACCCATTCAGATACAGCTCAGTGCTGTATGTTTTTGTTACTACAGCATCTTCCAGCTCACCCTTAGTCAACTTTCACTTGTATCCCAGTTGCCCGCAGTTCTGCACACACAGGTGACATACAACACCAGAGTCTGTAAGACCTCAGGCTTGTCAGCCTCTGGTCAGGCAGAGGGGAGCAGGAAGGGAACTGGGTACCTGCCCTTCCATACTCTGTGCCTGCACAGGAGAGAACTGTAAATCTTGGCTTGAGAGGCTACACTGTTTAACTGGTTTGTTGGTGGGACTGTCTTCTAAATACTGTGATTAAGTTTGGTATTTGGCATTGACCCAAGAAATAACCTATGAGAGATGAAAAAGACATATTAGATCATACAGTCTGTCCCAACTGTTGCCTTCTCTCTACTGTTCGGTTCTGTCCTTACTCCAGCCCACTTGGCACAGTCTAAATAGCGCAGCTTTCCAGTTCTGTCCCTCTGAGGTTACTTCAAGGTCTTCCAAGTTTTGAGGAGATATCCATTAATTTTAAATTTTCTTTTAACAACCTGATTACAGGTCATTACATTTCATAAGGACTTTAAACATAATTATCACGGAAATAAGAGGTAACTGCAAATTTGAAAGCCAGATGCTGCAAATACATGTTCATAAAAGTAGATTTTTTTATGCATTGTGTTTCTGTGGGAATATTCCCCTCATTAAGAGGTGACACATCATGAGCATGAGATCTGAATACTGCTGTGTTTAATGTGTAGATGGGCAGGAATCTAGTAGAATACTTAGCCTTAAATATAATGCAGACAATGCCTTGGTATAACGCAGAAGAATAATCTCTAGAACCACCTCACTGAACTTGGAGACATTTTGGGTGAATAACAGAAAATGCAACTGGCAGAGGGGGGGAAGGGAGGGGGAAAAGCTTGACTCTTGCTGCTTTTAGGCAAAAAGCCCTGCAGCCTCTTCTTTTAGCTGTATGCTTTAAATGTGTGAACTTGCTGGTATGATTTCATATTCTGCCCCACTTTCCCACAGTTGTTTAACCTAGAACTAGGTAGAACCAATTTTAGATTGTCTCACATTGCTTTCTTCAGTAGCTCCTAATGGCTATCTACCCACAACTTACTGCAGCAGCTACTCTAAATTCCTGTTTCAAGTGTCTAACTCTCCATTTATCAGGCAGAAAATTCCCAGCATTGCAATATTGAGTGTTAGTACAATGACAATCCTTTTCAGATGACTGAGATTTGAATTTGTCTTATATAACTTTATTACATTAAAGTTTTATTCTACTGTGGATATAATAAATAGTGAAAATCCATCTTTTTCCAGTCCTGTAAATCACAATGTGAATCACATGGTAGCAACACTGCTTGGAACAAGAAGGGTACGAGACCATCCACCACATATAGCTGTCCATTTCTTATCTCATATTAAATCCTGCATCATTAATTAGTTAGTCTAAGTGAAGAATGTGCACTTAAAAACTTAGGTTTGGTCACATTTTCTGCCTGCTGAAATACCACAGGCAGATTTCAGTTTCGCCGTAAAATGATTCATGAATGGAATTAGATACATAACAAATGTATACACCTATAAAATGTATATATTCATCCTGATTTATTTATTATGGCTATTCAGTACTTGATCTTTGATTTTTGAAACTTGAGTTAGCGTGATTTTGACTGTACCTTGATATTTCACATACTGACAAGGTGAGATTAAGATCTACAGCTTAAACTGCCAAAATGTACATGCGAATTGACATCTTCAAAAGAATATAGTTAAGGGGAGAATTAGGGAAATGGATGTCAAAAGTGGCATTGAAATCCATTATGAAAATTAAAAATAAAAATAATCTGATTTGTCTTTTCTCTCTTTTTTTTTTTTATTTTTTTTTTTATTGGACACCACAACATTAGCACTAAGCACAAATATTTTCCCTTGGTTATCACTCTCAGAGAACTGCTTTTTCTCTCTGGATGGACTATAGTAAAATCCACAGCAATTGCATTTTTGCATAGGTGTAGGCAGTGGAGCAGGAAAAGGGGTTAAGCAGAAACTTATGGGGCTTGTTTTATTGCTTCTGTGTCAGGACCTCGGTCAGAGTGCTTCCACCCAACATGCCATTCAGTGCCTCCTCCTAAAAACAGCATCCCTTTTAAACTGACACGATTCAGTTCTCAGGAAGCATGTGTGCCTCAAGAATGTGAATAACCAACAGAGGAAGGACAGGACTTGAGCCTATGTCAATTATTTGCTTTAAAATATAGCTGCTTGGTTTTGCAAAACATCTCACAAAAAGAGGTATAGTTATGAGCAGTAAGAGACTTCTGTGCAGTGCAAAGAGATCGATGCCAATCCACGGTAGTTTCTCAAATATTTGCCTTTTCCAATAACACCATTTGGCTTGTACCTTGTACTGTTTCCTCACATGTTTCTTCACATGTTTCCTAGCTTTCCTCCCCACTTGAGGCTCCAGTGAGACAAAGGAGCTCTTCAAGAGCTCCCTTCAAGCCATGGCCCACCTGGTCACCCATGCAACTGGGAGGATGATACTCCTGGGGTGGGTGTCCTGCTTCTGCTGCCTCAGCTGCTGGTGTCTGGGCAGAGCATCACCACAGAGTGACATCCACCCATTAGCCTGGCCCTAGGGAAAAAAAGACAGCAATCAACGTCATTATCCTTTCCACAGACATGATCCTGGCCCTCTCCTTATTCCTCTCCTAGCAATGTTATCACTACCCTATTCTGGCCTCAATTGCCTTTACCCATTTAACTCTTAATTATTTTCATCACAAATCCAAAACACAGCACCATACAGGGTACTTTATCCCAGCCAAAACCAGTACAATCCTCTTCAGGTCTAACATTTTGCCTTCTCACAGCTTCCTGGGATCTCCATACACCTTCTAAATCTTCACCCTGATTTTTAGCTTCTCCCAGTCCTTTCTACCTCTCTCCATTTCTCCTGAAGCCATATGTAAAGGCAAGCAGTATATAACCTCATGTGAATATGGCCTGAAAAGGATCTACACCATGTTTTCCTAACTCGTTTTTACTATGCACTTAATATAAATTAGCTTGGAGATAATTTTTCAATATAAAAAGAAAACCCCTGAACCCAGATGAAGGAGTTAAAAAAAAAAAAAGAAAAAAGAAAAAAAAAGAAAAGCATGAGGTGCACATAACAGGAGTACTTTATAAACCGTGAAGTGGGATATTTTCAATGGACTCATTCTAACTCATTTTAGGTAGCACAACTGCAATCTGGCGTATACTACAGATGGATAACACCACAACAGCAGTACGCTTTTATGACTGGAAAACAGGTGTCTGGGTTTATTTAACAATCTAGCTAGCACAAACCAGATTTCTATTTATTATTGGAATAGTGGGTGCCATGTGATGTTGTTTCAAGGAAGCAGGGAGCCAAATCTCTGTGAAGCATTTGCAGATCTAAGGTATTTCTGCAGATACTGTTTCATCTTCCAGAAATTTTTTAAAGTTCTATTTTAATCTCTTTTTACTCTACAGCATCCATTCACTCCCTATGGTAATAACCTAGGCTGCATCCCTGAGATATGAATGGGATTTGCCCCTTTGCACATGTAATATGTATATTGTACACATGTGAGAGAAAGAGAAAACACATTCCTTTTTTTTGTAAATATAATATGGAGATAATTTTTATTTGTGTACAAACCGTATTCAGTACTCACACAGATAATTCTGCTCTCCAGGTAAGCCTTTCATGATTATATGATACACTGCTGTTAGACATGTAAACAGCTGTTTATTGTGCCAGGATGACTAACTGCTGAGGCTTTACACATATCTTGAACAAAGCTATTAGTCCCTGTTGGGACTTGAACATGATGGAGATGATAAAGCTCAGGACATACACCACTGGTAATACAAGCCCTTAGAAACATTATTCATAGAAACGAGGGCTACGCTTACAGTTACACGCTGAACAGGAGCAGGTATGGTTTTGCCCACTGGCCAGCAGCAGTCTGCAATGAATTTTTGTTAGCACGTTCCCTGATATGGCTTTGGCTCAGGCCAGAGAGCACTCTCCCAAGCAATGACTAGTTTAGGTTAGCATTGGCCAGGCATGGCTCCTGTAGGCAATACAGATGAATCTCCTCTATTTTGGGCAGGGAGAAAAGAGAATTCAATAGTTTGTGAGCAACTCAGGGCCAGAAAACCAGCCAAGAGTATAGATGGAGCCAAAGGCGCCAGATATCTAAGCTCATTCAAGTGTTGATTGGGTACCCGAATGGACAAAGGAATGCCTCAGCTCTCCTGTAGCTCTAACCATAAGCGCCGAAGTAGGGAGAAAACATTCTGATTACTGCTAACCCCATAGGACATGCAGTCCTGTGGAAAAAGACAGAACACACTTGGATGGATAATTGCTGAAAACAGATATACTTAGATAAGATGTGAAGATGTTTATAGCCACTGGAGCAAATCATTATGAGAAATGGTAGGTTTTTCACTTCCTAATGTCTCCAGATTAAGACATTTATGGAGAATCTGTGTTAGTCAAAAACAAAGTATGGGGCTAATATCTAGTTGAAAATTAATGATCTGTGGTGCATAGATGCTAAGACTACAGGTCTAAACTTTATAAACACACCAGTGAAAAAACACCTTTATTTTTCTTGAATTACTCATGGGGGAAATGAGCTGTGTTGAAGTTGTGTATCTGGCATGATACAGGACAATGGCAGAGTTTAAAGCAATGTGACAGGGTCTCTGAAATTTACTAGCAAGTGTCCTCTTCCAAAATTTGTTGCCTATCCTACTGGAAAAGAGCTGAAGAGCATAAGCACCTTAAGGATTAAAGGCATTTTGATTTATTCCAATAAAAAAAGGGATTTTTCCCTATGCACTTCCTGAAGATTATGAACTGTGTTATTCCCTTTAGCAGTGCATAGGTTCATGAATGATTAATGAAGATTTAGGTCCAAAATCACTGAGTAGTGGTATATTGCAAGTTTTACAGTGTGATCTCTTACCAGCAAATGTATCTTTTGGTGTTTCATTTGTTGGATATACTGTGCTGTGAACTGGATAATCCTTCTGATTTTCCCTCCTTCTAGAAATTACCAGTGAGGTGGGAGTGAGAACAAAATTTCACTGCATCAAATGGATGTTGCTGTTAAGCACCTTCTTCCTTGTTTGTATGCTTGGGAGGTGAAGAGTGGGGGAAGAGGATTTAGAGCTCATTTTCTGACATTTTTCTTCTAGTAGTAGGGTATAATTTGCATAGCTTATCACTGCAGCTTTTTCATCTGCTTTATTAATGGCCTTTTAAGGAAGCTAGCAATACTCATCTAAGTAGCTTTGTTTGGAAACCCTTGACATGCTTGAGTTTTAGAAGCTGAAAGAAAAGGATGAGTCACAGCAAGCTTCAGGATGTGAATGATCCTGCGGCAAAAATGAATGAAAGAGTACGGGGGTTCATAATTTTTTTTATTTTTTTTTCCTTTTGGAGACTATAACTCCTGCCTCTGAGTGTGAGAATTTAAAGACATGAAATGGCAGTTCCTTTTGGGGACTATAACTCCTGCCTCTGAGTGGTGTGAGAATTTAAAGACATGAAATGGCAGTCTTGTATTTAAGCTATTAGTGATGTGAGATACCCTCTTTGAGTGGTTTTATTTGGTTGCCGTAAACACCATTGCAGAAGTCCATTAAAAAGGTGTTGCTTAACTCACTAATTTTAAAATTAGAAAATGTCAATACGGTTTCCCTCCCAAGAATGTCAAAAGTCTGGAGGTAATATTAGGAGCATTAAAAAGAGTGAAACCAAAATGGCCTCTCAGAGGAAGTGTCAAGCAATCTGGTTATAAAGGTGAATATGACATGCAGGTAATGAGACTATGTAAAAGAAGAGAAAAATGTCAACAGACAAACTATAAAGTTATAGATATATCCAATTTAGACTGGCCTGAGTTGCAAGTTCAAGCCACAATGAGCAAACTTGACCTCCTGCAGGCCCACAGTTGTGTTTCCTGGACAGCTACGTTGCCCCATAGTGACTGTAATAGTCTGCAGAAGAGTTTGTTCTTTAAACAAGCAGTCAGACTGAAAACCTATACCATCTACATATAATTCTTGGTATAGACATTTTGTCCCTAACCAGTAAGACAAATACTGTATCTCAGCTTTCAGCAAGGCAGATAGTTTTCTCTGTGATTTTTCAATGTATTAGCTGTAGATTACCAGAACCATTACTAATATTAAGTAACAATGACTGGAATAAGGATCTGAGAGCAATTCAGAGGGGATGAGATGGAAGTGCCTACAAAATAATTATTTTCTTGGATTAGATTAAACAAAATATATTACATATAGTTTTAACTGTACCACTCATTAGTGAAGACTACATACTTCTGCTTCAGCTCATGTAACTGCTTGTGCCTCTGTGCTTGGCTTTCTGCAGATAGAAGAGACAAGGGCAGACGAGTTCATGAATGGCAACACAGCAAAGTCTGGTGTGAGAAGGATTTGAGAAATGTATTCACTGCAAATTAAAATGATAAAATTGGACAAGTTCAGGGAGTCATTAATGACTAAAGTACAGCAGAAGTTAATTATAATCTTTTAAACTGAAATTTATAAAAAATAAGTTATTTCTGAACTAGAGAAATAGATTAAATAATGTTTATACAAAGCATATATGGCATATCTTGACAAGAAATGAATGCCCTGAAAGCCAAGATGGCTTTCTCCAGACTGAACAAGCCCCATTTCTTCAACCCATCTCACAGGGCACTGCTCCATCCCTGCAACAGTTCAATGATTACTAACCTGTTAATACAGCCCAACAGGACTCACTGCTGACGCATGTTTACTCTGCTGTCCATCTTTGCAGCAGAGCTGCTCCCCTGACAGTCCATCCCCAGCCTTTATCATTACAAGGGTTTCTTCCTTCCCAGATGCAGGACTTTCCCTTTGTCCTTGCTAAATTTCATAAACCCATCCCTCAGGCCTGTCTAGGTCTCTCTGAATGCTAGCTCTGCCCTTAAGCATATCGTCTGGCTAATCCTCGAACTACTATATGTTTGTACTTATTATATTATCATAATTTAAAGTCACATTTTAATTCATCTTTTGTAAGAAAGGAAGGAAGTTAGGAAAGAAACAAGAAAGACAGATTAGACCTCAAAACTGGGAAAAATATTATTTCAAACTACTGAGATTTTGATCCAATTTTTCATTGCAGCAGTATGACCACAGTCATACTTGTGCTTAGCAACACAGTGAGTCTGACCTAAAGATGTAGAGTTCTGTTTGTCATTCTGTTCTTGATTACTGTCTGTTCAATAACAAATAATAAAAAAACCTGTTGCAGTCTAGTAAAGATTTCTAGCATTAACTTTAGGAAAAAAACCACAATCCTCTGGTGGTTAGAAGTCTCATCTGAAACTTCAAAATCCAGGTTTAAGTTCCAAGACTGAGGGTAGACACTGCAACATGGTGTTTGAGTATTTGTGCCTGCTTAGAAAACAAAATAATTAAGTTGTAAGTGCACGAAGTTGCAAATTGTCTAGATATTTTAGGCCATGCAGATTTCCATGTTCATTGCAGAAGACTGTTGATGCCAAAATTCGCTCTACCCTGTAGCTATATTCTATATATATATTCTATATTCTATGATTCTATGACAAACTAGGGATTCAGAAAGATGCCCACTAATCCTAATATGAAAGCTCTAAATATTATCTATTCTGAAATCTAACCTTTTTAAAAAAAAATATTTTAATTAAGGAAAAAATCCTTCAACACATGGAGAACAAAAACACATTTCACAACGGTGATGCTTTAACGAAGCAAATTTTCTGCTTTGTGGCCAGATCTACCTAAAAATATTATTACATAGCTTCCAGCAATATAGCTCCTCAAATCCTATTTTCCAGATTGCCTGCCAAAGTGATATGGTGTCTATAACACAGAACTAAAACCAATTGATATAAATTAACTGATGCTATTTTAGCTGATTTTGCAAATCAGAATAAATTAATTTACTGTGATTATTTTTAGTAATATAGATGAAATAGATTAATCTCTTATTCCCTAACACTTAATTTCCCTGAAGAGACCATCTGGGAGTGAGAAAATAATTTAACATATATAAAGAAATGTTCAAGGTTATTATATTATTAATTTCTCCTCCAATGGATTAATGAACAGTTTCTGATGTAAACTTAAGATGCTGAAGCCACATTTGAAAACCTCAAAATCTTTGGTCTTCCTTTGGATGTAGGGAATGAGGGATTTTGCTACTTTTTCACAGATTTGGTTCATGGACTTCTTGCAATGCAAGACAGACAGTGATCTGAACTCTGGTGAAAATACACATAGACTTCCTGCCAAAGCTCTGTGAAGCATTACTGTCTCATGTTCTACCATTTGTAAGCTACTGGACCTGAGCAAGAAAGAGAAGGTCTGAGGGAAACTTGAAGGAGAGGTGAAATTCTCTATTAATCGCAAGTCCTGGTATAGAAAGATAGCTGCATCCACTTTATATCCAGGATAATGTTGAGGTCTTTATACTGGCAAACCCATGGGCTTGAGATAAGCTACCACGAAAGGTTTAATAAATATCCTCAGGCAGCTTTTGGGAGATTATGATTGAGATCTGAATTTACAAGGTAGTTAATAGCTGCAACACTCTATGGGAAAGCTAAATGACCTAAACTAGAAGCTTAAGTTTTAAATGACTGGAAGTACCTGAATGAGCCACAGCCGTAACTCTTTTCTACCCATATAAACACTTGCTGAGCCAGGGACACCATGTGTTGTGGCTAGCTTCAACATACGGGTTCACTGATAAATGTTCCTGTTGGCCATCTAGCTGCTGCCAATGCTAATGCGAACTGTCTGACCTCTGCCTGAGCTGCCCTCAGAAAGCACAGCCCACACATCATTGTGAAAAATCAACAAAATTACACCAAGGCGCAACAGGTAACAGAGAGGCAGGTTGGTCAAATAGTGGTCTGTCTCCTGACAATGACCCTACTTCCCTAGTAATTCTCAGAAAAGCTCATTCAGGTTTTCAAAACACTGTAGGTGAAACTGAATTTTGCCACCTCAAGGACGAAGAGCTGCCACAGGTAAAAGGAAAGAGCTGAAGAGGGATAAAACATAAAACATCCTAGCAGTGGGCAGAGAGCTGCAAGGAAGGAAAACCCTAAAGGTTCAGGTTGTTCTGTCAGCAGCTGCTGTTGCTGGGTGGAAACGCTCTCTTTGATTACCTGTGCACTTTCTGATCTACCGTGCCTTCTGATTTCACCCGCAGCTGTGGGGAGTCAGGGTTGGAAAGCACGGTGGGTCACAGGTCTTAGCTGGTTTGTCTCTAGGTATTTGGTTGCTTATGTTGCTACTGCTTAGTACCAGGTTTGACTCTCAGTATGATCGTGCTGCCTTACAGAGGCTAAAGCTTTGTTCACTAAAATTGGGTTTTGCGTGTCTGGAGTACAAAGCAGATTAGAGAAGTTACTGTGCGATTTGTATGGTTTTGCCCTTTGGTGCAAAACTTCACACTGCCACTGTGTCATGCTCCTTTTTAAGTAAAACTGGATATAATTTTTAGAGGATAGTACTTGTTTAATTGCAGCTTTTTAAACTCTCCTCCTTGGACTTTTTTTTTTTTTTTTTTTTTTTTTTTTTTTGGAGGTACAACTAGATGAACGACATTGCAGCAGTGACCCTGACTTTACACTGTGCTCATCATGATACTCTCTGTCAGTTCGAGTGGTACAATTAATGTGACATGACCTTATGCCATACTGAATGTCACAGCAACATTTTGGTTTTTCCCCTTCATTCCAGGAATAACTGTCAGAAATCATTTTTTATTGTGTCAACTACTCAAACACTTATATCCACAATGGTATGTGTTATAAAACACCTTATCTTCAGACAGTCTGGCAGTTAAACCCTGGAATATTTTCTCCAACCTTTAGATACTCACACTGTTTTCCCAAATGACTGTATTTTATTTACCACACTAAGTTGCACAGCTCAGTGCCAGTAACAAGCTCTTCTGATTATTTAACCAATCTGTACCATAAAGTAGACTTCTGTGTTTTGCTCTCATTTTTTTTCTGGCCAGTCCAAAAGATTTGGAATATTCTTTCTTGGCAGATCATGATTTTTGGATGCTTGTTCTCTGAGTCAAGCTGGTGTTAAAAAGCAAGTTTATTTTTCACTATCTATACGACTGCCTTTGCTTGGCATGTGGGAAATGGTTGTTGACAGCCCTGTGAGGTCCTGGGTGGATAAGCAGAGCAGTGCATGGGCTAGAGAGCCATCCCACAGGTCTCCAAGAAGAATTTGAATGAAACACTGATCAAAGCCGTGGGGTGAAAAAGCCTGCCATTTTAATTCAAACCTTTCATTAGAAGAGGGCAAGGTTTTTTTTGGTCAGATATTATTATAAATTATTACAGTCAATGAACCTTTGGTGGTTTGCATCCCCTGAACATCTGTTTTGGCTGAGCTCAGGCAAACTGCTCACATGAATATTAGCCAGCTGATGATTACCTTATTCCTGTGCTTCAAAGGTTTTCTTTTCTGCCAGTTGATGATACTTCAAGTACTTGCAGCAAATATTTGGCTTTCATCATTCCACTAAAATAATGGCCCCCACTGTAATAATATTCCTATTTTGGGGCCCAGCGCAACTCCCATTAGAGCTATTTATTGAATTAGAGGAGAACTGAAGTAATATTCTCATGGTGACCTTTTGCTCTGGAGTACAGTGAGCTGATGTCTGTCACCCTTCAATTCATCTGTTGCTAAGATGGTCCTGTTGAGTTTGCTTTAGTGTTGCTAGTATAAAGTTTATTCAGGAATTGGTCCTTGAAAGTATAAGGAATTTATCTCTTCACTGCATAAGTGAGCTAGTCTGGAAAACTTAAGATCACATATTTTGCTCATTTTTGAATTAGGAAAGAAAAAAAATCATTTTTCCTTAAATAAAATGATAGAAATTTCTGTTAACAAGTCCATCTTTGATACAAAGAAAGGTAAAGGGATTTCACCATGTAGCCCAACTTTGGAAATCTTAACTTATTTGCCTTAGTTAGGACAAGAGTCCTCCCAGGCTGTCTGTAGTCACACGAGAATGATGGACTCCCTTTCAAGCATGACTCCTTGTAAAATATTACTTCCTGTATTTTCGATCAGCCTTTGGATGAACCCCTCATTCTTTCTCCCTTGACTCTGCTAATGACTCCACAGAAAAAAAAAAAAGAAAGAAAAATTATAAGAAATAGTGAAGGCAGCCTGATCCTTCCCCAATGCACACTCCAGCTCCTAGCAGTACACTTAGTGTTTTAGGTAGCTGCTGAACTGGTTTTAAATCTGGGCCACTAACAGACTCTGAAACAGGTCTATACATTGGGTTTGCCTTTTTCTTTTTTTTGGTAGTTTTTTAGTGCTCATCTATCCTTTAAGAAACATTGTATATACATGGTTCAGGATGCAGCTGTACACGGTGGAAATACCAAGTTTTCTGTTTCGCTCTCAATTTCTTTGCTAATAATTTCTTAACTTTATATTTCCTTTTGACTTCTGTTAAGCACGCATTTCCTTAGAAATATCTACAGTGACTCCAAAAATCTGTCCTCTAAGTGATAATAGCTCATTTAGAACTTTTCATTTTATACACAGTTTTCCCCATGCTTGTTACTTTGCATTTGTCAGCACTGAATCTTTTATATATTTTATTACCCATTCACTTCTGTAACTCTGTAATTAGCATTAGCATTGCCTTTCTTGAATAACTGTGTATCATCAGCAAACTTTGTCACCTCACTGTTCATGCCCTTAACTGAATTATTTTTATTGACACCATGAACCCATTCCCTAATTCCAGTGACCTTCCTGCTTTGTGATTATTGGTGGGTTTTTTTAGGCTTGAACTTACTTTCTTATTTTAATCAGCTACCAATCCATAAGTGAAACCTGCTTCTTACTGATGATAATTCCTTTTTCTAAGAGTCTTCTGACAAGGATACTGTGAAATGCTTGTAAGAGCCTTGTGTATGCAAGTCTGAATGGATCACCCATATTCATGTGCTATTTCACTTTTCCACAGAAATCTAAGAGCTCTGAGGCACACCTTTCCTCTGTGAGAAAGATATGTAGTTGTTGATACTGAACTCTGTATGCCATATTTATTCATGTATCTCTTCACACTTGTTCAACTGTCTATCCCTTCATCATCCCCCAAACTTTTTCTTAAAGGTAATTTTCTTATTCTCTTACCAAATCTAGCTACCAGCAAGTAATAGTTTCCTATCATTGTCAGTGCTTCACATGTATAAATATGAAGTATTTAGCCATACTTAAGTTAATGTAGAACCTTTGAGTGATTCCATGTGATACTTGAATTTTTTTCCTCTTCATTTTATTAATTGATTCTGATTCCAGCTCTACTATTGAGATTTCACTCACAGGCAGTTACTCATTTCTGCCCCCATATAAACAAACACCAGTCTGTCAAATTCCCTCAGCTATTTGCAGTGAATGCTGATCTAAAAATGTCTATATGTTTAATTTTATCAAAAGTTCTAGTGAATGCTTTTTCTGTTCTTGATCCTGTATTTGTGCTACAGGCTCTGTGTCAGGCTTCATATTTTCCAAAAATCAGTTATTAAACTCTAAGTCATTGGCAGATTGCAACTGAAAATCTTTGTGCCTCCAACTTATTAATATTTTGCACTTAATTTTCTGAATTATACCTTTTTTTAAAAAAAAAAAATAATATCAACCCTAATTTAGGCATTTAGCCTCAGAGCCACACATTGGGCTGCATAACTGTCATCTTTGAAGTAATTAGTAGACAAGAGTAGTAGGAGTAGATCCAAGTGCTTTGGATCATCCCAGCAGAAGTAACTTTCTCTTTGTTCAAGGTAATTAAGAATACTAATCAGTGCATAAAGACTTATGCATTAGTGTTGTAAACACTAAATGTTGGATTCAGCTGCTGCTGTATGTTATTATTTAAATCAAAAGTACAAGTTTTTTGTATATTTTTTCACAATAAAATATCTCAAAATACAGTTATTGATGAACTCAAACTCATCCAGTGAAAGCAGGAAGCAATCACTTTGGAATCTTTCAGTGATGCTTCATAATCTATTTTTGAGGCTTCAGTGATCATAGCCTTGATCTGAAATGTAATATTGATAGTGTAAAGTCAAATTTTTCAGACTATGGAATTTATTTATGTGTTTGTTTAATAAGATAAGAAAAAGTAATTTGAAGAAAAATAGCTAAGGCAAAGACTATACTAACTGAGCAACCCTAAGTCAAAAATGAAAAAGGTGTACTCCAACGTTAAAGCCAACATATGTGTGAATTATAATGCATTTATAACCAAATATACGTACCTTTATGTGTACATCACAGAGCAAAATTTATTTCAAAAGGATTTTTACAGTGCTGAGTTTCTTATTTAGTTTAGGAAATTGCAACACCACCCAGTTGCAGAATTATATTATTTTTTTTAACTCCAAAGCCAAGAACTTTTATTATCCCTCTCCCAACAACAACTCATTCTTTAAAAGGCTTTAAATGATCCTATGTTACGTTTATACAAGAATTTAAAAGAGAGAACGTAATTTTGAGTATGGATGGCTAACATGTCTCAGCAAAGAAGGATGAGGCTGATATCATTGTGCTGTAATCAACATTTCTGATGTTTACTCAGGCAGTATAATTGTGATTTATTGTCTTGTTATTTTTATCATGTCATCTCTTAAAAAGGAAAATAAAGTGTTTGATGCCAGAAGTTGGCAGTGAATGACCATAAACAAAGAATTACAATGCTCCTCAAAACCATAATTTTAACACAAAATCAAACCTGTTACTGTACAAAAGACAAACATGGCATTTTCCCAGATACCTACAACTTTCAGACTTAGGGGTGGCAGCTGTTAAACAAACAAGTAACAAATGTGTAAAGTGTCATTTATCAGTAATCAGAAGGACTTCACAGAGCAATGAATTTAAATTATTAGCAACCAGCTACAACTGAACATTAAGTAGAAAAAAGAGAGGGAGACAGACACAGAGAGGGAGGGAGAGAAAAAAAAGAGAGAGAGTGAGAGGGAATAAGAGAGAGAAAAATTTACTTCTTTCCAGCAGCAGTATATACCTATACTAAAGGATAGACATGGGGACATTGTCTCCATTCATTTTAATTTATTTTCTGTAGAAAAAACCTGATCGCTTGTTGCCAGTGTTATTTTCCCCACTTCCACCTGCCCCTATGGGTTTTCCATATGTTGTCTTGCTCCCCTTCTCAGTGTTATGACTTGTAATCCTCCATTCAGGGACTACCACAGACTGATATTGGTCAGCTACACAGCAACCTGTTGCTTCTTGTCTGAAATGAGACTGTAAATTCCTCAGGATTCTTCCTCATGCGTCATATTTTGTGTCAGCACAGAACGGCCCTGTGCCAATGTAATGGAGGCAATGAATGATAATAAAGGTTTCAGGCAGTTAGAAAGAGAAAATTAGGGGAGGAATAAATCATCCTCTTCTTGAAGACTTCTCTCCATAGCTTGGTGGTTAAGGCAGGAGAAACAGATTAATTCATACTTGTTGCAGCAGGCTCCTGACCCAGCTGACAGTAGAGGCATCGTGGATCAAGAGCATGATGGCTCAGGCTTACAGGATTTGCTGTTCCTCAGAGATGTGTCTACATGAAACATGTATTTTATTTGCACTTCCCTGCAGTAGCTCATGCTTTTATTCTCTGTCAAGACAAACTAGTTACTTCCCTGTTCTTGCTCTCTATTAATAAACAGCTTCCAAAATGATTTTAAAAATAGACCCCCTGGGAAAATTCTTAATGTGAATAACCTTGACTTGCAACTTTCAGAGAAAAAAAAAAAATCTTCCAGAGGATTCCTGTTATATTTTTATATTATTTTAGGTACATTTTTCTATTTTCATCCATCTCCAACAAAAAGTTAAGAGAAGCATTCAAAATGTACCATACAATTCCTTCGGGTAGATCCCAGAGGCCTTACAGAAACACTGCTCCTTTACTGTGCCATTTTGTTAGGAACACATACTGACATTTCGATCACCCTCTGATCCATTGTCAGGAGCAAAAATTAAATGCAAGGCTAAAAAACGTAAATTGAGCAATACCTTTCTCTTTGACCAGTTTGATTAAAGTCAGTGTGCCTGCTGGTGGATGTGGTTTAGCTTTCCATCCATGAGGGTAAAAATACCATCCTAAGAAACAGGACTCGACTCTGTCAATTTTGAGATGTGAATTCTTTGAAACTCCTACTTGAATTTTTTTCTTTCACAAAACAGGGTGTGTAGAGACTTGTGTAGTCCTTTTGGACAGAAAATTACCATAGAGCACATTAGCACAGAGCATTTTATCCTCCTATATCATTACTGAACTCATTTTTACTTTCTCTGCTTTGTGTTTGCAAGCTTTTGTGTGACAGCTGAACTCTTGGTTAATATGACAGGGACTGATCTAGGAGCCTCAAGAGCTAAGAACATTAAATGCAACAGCTTGAGCTAAAAAAACAACCCTCTGAACTGGGAGCTGTAACACTCATATCATCTGTGAATAACTCACTAGTATGTTACAGTTGCTCTGATTTACTTTGCATAATTTCAAACTACACTTTTTGCTCACATATTTACACTCAAATACCTTATTCATTTTTGCTGGGAGTTTAGCTCTTTGTAAATGGCAGACAAGCTTTCCAGATAAAAATGGCAGACATACCTAAATGATTTTTTCTGATGTCCAATAAGGCTTACTCCAAGGATGTAAGGCACCATATAACTTCAGCTATGTAAAATAAAATGTCTACCTGAAAATAGTCCGCTAAACTGCCTTTACAGCCAATGGAGAGAAAACTGTTCATTTCACTGTTTTATTTGCCTGTTCTAGTGGAATAGATAAATTCTAGAGACACCAGTCCCTCCTTAGAGTTACAGTCTTTCCCCCCTGCGATGTGTGTCAGGTTCCGAAATATGGGTGTTTGGTGCTGTTTGAGATACCATTCCACTTGGCTTCCAGCCATCACTCCAGAATGGAGTGGATTTTTTGCATAGCTTTTGTGTTATGTCTGCCAACTCTGGGTTGGTGCCTCAGACAGCCTACAATATCTGAAACAGCCATGTACAACTATGCTTAGGTCTGAATTATTCTCCTGACTATAGGCAATGAAGAGTGGTAAGGGAATTAGCTACACTTTAAATCCTAATTTCATTGACATCACTAGCAAAACTGATTTAATTTTAGTTGTGCAGGTGCAGACCATTACCTCCCATGAGCCTCAGATTAACAGAAAATACACGTGAGCAGACAGTCTAGGTAGACAGCAGAGAGTATTTGCAAATAATTTTCATCTCCTTTCATCAGAAATGGTAAGTATCAAAGATAGTTGTGCATGACTGTTTTTCAGCAGAAAAAGGACTCCCAGTAAGTTTACCAGCTGGGCTTGAACATTTTGTGTGTTAAATAATCAAAAAAAAAAAAGGAAAAAGAAAAAAAAAAAGACAAAACTATTGTCTCAGGACATGAGTAGTGAATTCAGCAATTTTTGAGTTTCACTGCTAGGAATATCTTTATTTCCAATCATCAGAACAAAATCACATAGTTTTAAAAAGAAGTGTGCATGATTGCATTATACAGTCATACAATCTATGCCTGCGCAGTTTTATTATGGAAAGTGGTTTGCTTTGTCTGTTGAGAAACTGTATAGTGTCTGATTGAAATGAAATGGAGTCTGACAAATGGTGGAGGGACTGAAATCTCAGAGCTGTCCTCTACTTTGAAGTTTAAGTCTCTTTAAGAAAAGATCATGCCTACATAGGTTTTCAATTTTTTTTTCGCTTTCTCCATAATATCATGCTCTTTATTATTCAATGCAAAAATAATTCAAAGCTAAAGAAAGAAAAATGTATGTGTGTAACTTATACATTAGAGCAAAACCAAAAGAAGCAATGTTTGTAAAAATATTTATGAAAATATTTTATCTGTTTACAGTGCTGGTGGTTTTCTGACAATTTTAAGAACATGATCATAAGCCCTTCTGAGACTAAAGACCGACTTAAGTGGTATCTTAGCTGAGTGAGAACAACAGAGCAAAACATTGTAATTTACACACTTCTAGTGGCAGATGAAAAACAGAAATAAATGGAACTTGTTCTGTAAGTACCAATCATATAATCATGTGTAATTATAAACAGCAGTTCTCCAAAGCCTTGATAGATTTATCACCCTTCCCCTAACAAAAATAGAAGAAAGAGAACAGTTTGCATCTAAGTTCAACTGGTCTCAGAAAAAAAAAAAAAAAAAAAGGCTTGAGCAGTCTTCTCCGTAGATTAATGTGCCATTTCACTGAAAAAGAGAATTGGTGTACTCCAAAATCACAAAAGCTAAATACATCCACCAGATTCATACAGAAAAAATAGCAGGTTTGCAGAAGAGCCTTAGAGCTTTCAAGCACTTAATTTAAACAGGCAATGTGTGTGTTTTGCTTTGCCTGTCACTAGAAGCTGTTTTTATGATGATACTTTCCATATTCAAACACTTTCTAAATATTGGATATTTACCTTTTCCCTTCCACTGAATTTTAATATTTTTGTTATGTAAGTTATGCAGAAGAGGATTCTCTCAGCATATGCAGTAATGATACTAAATCTTCATAAATGCGTAGAAGGAGAGACAGGACATCAATAAAAAGTCCCTGAAGTGGGAAGAGTTTTGACAATAAACAAATTTTTAAAAATTAAAACTAAACCAGCAGTGTCTAGTCAGGCACTAACATGAATTGTTGATCAGACATATAACTCTCCATGTAATTTTTTCCCCTTTAAATCCTGCAGATGTAATTCAAGTCTGGAAGGAAAAACACTAGGATGTCACTCTCTCCTGGGCTATCTAGGCTATTTCAGAGTCTTGGAGGGTTTAAACCAGGACATGTCTATTGAATTATTGTCATATGGGAAGCAGAAACCTTCTTGACAACTGAGGTGAAGGCTCAGGTCTCTGAAAGCCATGGATCTCAGGAGTTTTCCACACTCAGAGACACTGAGGTGGCCAATATAAGCTACTTTCTGCAGATTCAGATGTTTGTGGCTCTCACCCATTGGTCTTCCTCCTCCCAACAGACTGAGAGGGATGATGGGGGA
>NW_010116329.1:35169-53938 GCF_000699245.1 Pterocles gutturalis
TAAGATAATGATGTCATGGTCATTGTTATCGTACTGATCCCATATGGATTTGCAGAAGATCTAGATTTTCCAGTTTCTCCACAGTCCTGCAACCGATATTTAACGTCTTCATAGGTTGGATACTAAAATTCTGCATCAAATACTGTTTCTGCCTAATTCTTACTTCATGACTTAGAAACCTCTGGAAACTCCTCCCTTTCTGAGCTTTTTATCCCTCTAAATACTTTGGCAGCAGACCAAAGCTGAAACTTGTCTGGAAAAGCAAGAACTGTGTTGCTCCCACAATGGGCAGTTCTCTGAGCACAGATGGGTGAACAAAGTATCAAGTGAGTGAATGTTGACCATTACAGACTTCCATAGCCTGGGATATTCTTTAACTCCAGTGAAAACAAAAGCTGATTCCTTTGCTGAAAGGGAAACATTTTACCTACACCAGAATCAAGTACTGGAGACGGGAATGTCACATTTTATTGATGTTCAGCCTGTGTGTAAAGCAGCTCACACGCTCTCCTAACAGCTTTTTAGCCTCTATCTGTGACAGCATCACTCCTACTAAAGCATAAAAGTAAGCTGTCAACTTTTACATATTGTAGGCTGAGCTCTTTCAGTTCTCTAGCCATTAGTACTGCCATTAGTACTTTTTGAAAAACTTACTATGTAATTGTGGATACTGTTGATCACAACAAATCTTTAGGAAATGTAAACCCACACCTATTTACTTCCCTAATGACTGAATTTCACATCATTCTTCTGCTGTCAGTTTGCTCCTTAGAAAACTAGAATTTTATTTATTTATTTAATAATTTTCGTGTGTGCTTGAGACAACCTGACTCAACTGCCACTCAGTTTAGGGATAATTACACATTAGGTGCTATAAATGGACACAAAGAATGTATTTCCCTAAGAGCAGAGAAGAAGAGGGAAAAGAATAACAGAGCATGCTTTAAAAACACTTGTAAGCCACTTGTCTATCCATACCAGCTGTTTGACACTAGCACTCCCCTTGAAATCATGTTTTGACTGAAAACACATAGCCATGCTGCCTCTGGAATGTTATTGTTTTCACGTCTAAGGCAAGACTAGATTATTCTCCCCTGAAGTTTTTCAGCAGCCAGTTAGGTCCTTGCCAGCGCCAACATTTTGGACCCCTACTGATGACAGAGTAAAAGAACCGCCTTCTGTCTTGCTTTCAGGGAATAAAGGCTGCTTGTGACTCACAATGCCTTACTCCTCTTGAATGAAGTCGTCTTTTTCTCATCAGAGTTCAAGTAAATTTATAAGGGTGCTTCAGTGAGAGAAAACTGAAAAGGCTGCTTATTCTCCAAGCTCACTATGTTGGCTTTTTTCTGAGAAACATTCATTGCTCAATAATGATATTCACTGCTGAACTCACAAATTGAATCTGGGGGAGAGGCAGGGAGGGTGTTTTGAAGGTTAAATTAAATGACAAGTTTTGTCAGTGTGGTCCATAACGATGATAATGTGTAATTTATTTAGGTCTTTTTCTGGGACCGGGATTGCACAGTGTGGCATGTCCTCTGGAATATTAGCAATATTTATCCCATGTGTTTGGAGCCTAGCAACTCCAGAAATACAGCTAGATCAAAAGAAGCAGGAAGTCAAACTTTTGGGTGCATTCTTGAGAGGAAGGGAAATGTGGGAGGAGGTGACAGCAGACATCAAAATACTGTATGCAGTGTTTTGCAAATGAAAAACTGAAATTTCAGATGTTTTTGCAGTAGATCTGGTATTACATAGGTGATCACAGAAAGTGTTTCAAATTAATGTGGCAAGTTTGCTACGCTTTTATTTATGAGTTTATGAGTATTTATGAGTTTATGAGTAACTATTTTAATTTTTCTGTAACTCTGAATTATTGCAGACATTTTGGATTGAGGCCTAACAGCTTCTTTACACCTTTAATAACTGAAAACCTGCAATTCATCTATTGCTTTTCTCTGAAAATGGAACTTCAAAATATTTTAAACTGCTGTGGGAGGAAAAAAAAAATCATAATCTGTGCCTAATTTAAAATTTCATTTGTATTTTGCCAAGTTCTTGAGTTCAGTGTGCTATAACGTGAACTGACAGTTGGACTCTGAGAATAAAGAAACAATTTGCTTAGAGCAACTGTGTAAGTTACCTCTCCAAACCACTTCATCTGTCCTTTTACTACTGGCTGTAAATTTGTGTCAAACAATGTGAAAGGCTTGCCAGTATTCTTTATAATTTGTAGAAGAAAAAAAAAAAAAAAAAGGAAGAATCTTAATAATTATCTTAAGAATTTAAGAATTGCTTAAGAATTTTCTTTACGAATCTTAAAGCAAGCAAGATATCAAGATGTGTAATAAAATACCGTAGTGTACAATGGGACCTTTAAAATGTCTTTATACAAAACAATGATATACATTAGTAAAGAATATTTAGAGATGTATGTCAGGTGTCTAGCAGTCTCAAGGAAAGCTTTACTGAAATGGAAGGACTCAGAAGACAGTCACAAAAATGAGGCCTAGAAAACTTCATAATAAAAGCACATAATGTTTCTCTTTCTTAGCATGGTGGAAAAAACTAAGGACAGAAAATTATTAGCAATATACTGAAATTAGATTGAGAATTTCTTGATGTGTCATAGAAGAACAATTGATTTTACATGAGAAATAGAGGTAGGGTATCAAAACACAGAAAATCCTGAGACAAGAATTTAACTGGAAACAATGAGGGAGTGGACATTTGTAAGTTCTGTTCAGAATTATAATAAATTAGAATGAACATTGTGGAAAGGATATTGTGACTTTTGTAAAATTAGAGAAGATGAAGATAAATATCTACAGATTCTCTTACAGCGTCTGGTGTTGGTCAGTGTGAAAAGATCAGTTAGTGAGTTAGAAGAACACAAGGATTGATCCAGTAAGCCAAAAATGCTTTTAAAATTGAAATGTAAATAATATAAAATTTGTCTGTTAAAGGTTTGAAATTATAAACTCAATTTAAAGATTCAACAGTTCATTGATCAAAGAGAGTGGAAGCCTAGTTTAGGAGATACAGCAGGATAAACCACAAAAACTAATGACCTAGAGAATTGCCTGGGTTTTTTTTTTATTGATTTGCTTTGTGTACCTACAAACTTAAAAGATAAATTTTTGAGACTTTTGTTTCCCTGCCCTGAATAGTATATACCTTTCAGTTACATAGATACATAAAATTTGGATTAAGCAATTGGTGTAATGGAATCATGGATATTCTCTATGGTCAAACTAAGACTCTGACTTTCAGTGCTCTGAAGTGGCTGAAACAGTCATGCTCAAATTTTCAGCTGACATTCATGATAAAATGGCCATGAATGAGTGCACTGCTTTATTTCTGCAGCAGAACATAGATTCTATCTTACTTATTATTTTATCCTAATGACCATTTCACCCACTGCTGCCCAATTCCCACCTGCTATCAGTGTCTGAGATAGCTTATAACAGCTGAGGACAGGTGAGGCCTCCTTAGTAGAAAATTTATTCCAAATTCCTTTTTTTGGCCACTAGATGACTCTCTGATCTATTGGAATTTAGCAGGAAAACCAGTAGACCCTGGGAACACAAAAATGGATTCCAGTGTGGGGTTTTTTTTCCGTTTTGGTAGGTCTTTTTTCATTTATTGTTGATACCAGTAATTCAGTATGCTATGACAGCCTGGGACAATCTACCCAGGAGTCAAGACAAAATTCAAGCTCACTTATTTTTACGGCCTAAACCCTTTTTTTTTGCTTTGCTTTCCCTTTTTTTTTTTTTTTTTTCTTTTCTTCAAGAGTCTTCCAAGCCTTGAAGATAAGGAATCATACACACACAGACACAAAGGGACAAAACAAGCAACCTTGACAAAACTAACAGGTGAAGGTGAGATTCCAGTGTTGATATCTTCACATGAAAAATGGGTGATGGTAAGAAATGGTGTTTGAAGATCATTCCATTGATATTCTTTTGTCCTGAAAGCTCCATAGAGTTTCAACTTTTTCCTTCTGTAACTTTGGTCTCTTCATGTGAATTGGTCTTGCTGTTCTTCCACTTCTATGACAAAAGCTTAAGGAAGTTGCTGTAGTATAAAAGTTTTAGTTACTCTGCTTCCCACTTCTCTGCCTCCTCTACCCCCACTTCCCCCCAGTAGAGAAATAGTATGGTTTCTAATAATAGGGACTTGAATGCAAGTGTATGGAAGCAAAAAATTCAGCTGTAATTCAACATTACACAATGGAGTGATATCTTGATGAAGGCAATTGTGGATCATGAATGGTAAGGCCAACTGCAGAGCTGACATCTGCAGCATTTTAGAGCTTCAGAAGCCTAGTAAGCTGACCAGGTGTCATTCAGTGCTGCTTATGTCTAATGGAGTAAAATTATTCTAAAATGCACTCATTATAAGTGAATGAATGAATAACTAGTTTAATTTAACAAAACAAATGCTAATTACTGCATCTTTCCAAGGACAGATATTATCACTATTTCAAAATGGGATTATTTAAATGTATTTGTAAATTCTTCCAATAAAGAAAAAAAATTAGTAAAGGTCAAGACTTAGAATAAAGATCTGGTGCCAACTATATTATGTAAACAATACTTCAGTTTCCTTCCCTCTTTTATCTCTGATATACTTTTTATGCTTCATAAGGAATTACTTAAGTAGGAACCACAGAGTAGTGTTGAAATTTCTCAGGCAGCCATTTTCATTAGATAATTTTCAGTCAAGTGTGAAATTCACCAAGGGAGCATTTAAGATTTGTGCATCTCATTTTTTTAATCTCGGTATCCTTTATTCATCTGTCTTTCTAGATAAAAAATGTCATTATTTGATGGCATTTGATAGAGTGACTTATGGAGTCTGATGAATCAAACACATCACAGCAAACTTGAAAAAAACATAGATGAGCAGTGAAATAGTGATATACAAGTGCTTCTTGTCATTGTCTTGCATTGTAAAATTTGCCAGCAAGGACCTAAAACTGAATACTAGGAAATCAAGAGGTCAAGAAGAGAACCTGCAGAAAAGTAGCTAGAATTTTTTATTACATAAATTCACCTTCGATACTAGAGAATTGTGCAACATTAGCACTTCAATGTCTTGCTCATTTTAAGTCGTTTCATATTCTGTGCTATGGCAGTTATGGACTACAGCTGTGGACAAATTGAGTCTAGAGAGAGCTTCAGAAGCAAATCTGCCCCTCATTCAAAATCCTCTGAAATGGATGAAAGGGAATCTATTGACTTTGATGGACTTTAGTTTGAACTCTTCCACCTTCTAAAGGCAGTCTTGGGTTCTGATCACAGCTCCAGATGATGTTCATGTATTTTATTCAAATGCTGCTGATTTATATGTATTGAACAGCACTTGGAATACATCCAGGAACCCAGGACTTCTTCCTTCCAGGATGATGCTTTAACAGTGAATGCAAGAAAACAATTTTTTTTTTCAATGTCTCTGAATTTTCTGTGATTACCTGCACAGTGGCACAAATTTTGCTTTAAGGGTATCTTCTGTCACTTCAGAATTAGGCCAGCAGTGAGTAAACAGGTAAGGTAAGATGGATTGCTCATGGACAAAAGAAGAAAGGAAGTGCTGTCCACGTCAAAATTACTTCTGTAACCATTCAGGCTTCGGTCAAAAATGCACATATAAAGTTGTAGGAGAAAACAGTTTTCATTGCATTTCACTGGATTCCAAAGCTGTCTGACTATGGGAAAAGGTAAACTGGAAGCATTATAAGTAACTGTCAGACCAAGAGGAAGGTACCTGGGATATAACAGCTTTTCTGCTTTAGAAAAGCCGAAGAGATGTGACTAAGTGTTCCTGTGATTTTGAAAAGTGAGACTAAATCTTTTAAAGTTTGTGGCCTTTATCTCCACTTCTGTGAGAGCAATGTGCTTACCTAAGAACACGACAAGGGGGACAAAAGGTCTACCACCTGCTGCCTGAATGGAGCACTCACCCGCAGGTCACCAGTCTTGTCAAAGAGATTTGCATTGACGGAATATGAAATGGCATTACCATCAAAACATATAAGATTATCTTTCCTTTGAAGAAAAGCAACAGCTACACTAACTTTGAAGTTTGAGGACAGGAAGGCAATTAGTTCGTAAGTACTAGACCCAAATGGGGAAATGAATTCAATGTTGCCACTAATAGAAACTGGCAGTTTCAAACCCTGAAAGATGGGCTTCTTATAACACTTTTCAGTGACAAGTCTCCAGCTGGTGAACTGATTTTGGACTGTAAGAATGCAATCACTTGAATAACCATGTCCAATCCTCAAAAAAAAGCAAGTCTTTCTGCTATACACAAAGAGATTTCACAGAACATCTACTCTATGTGCTACCATACCCTCGTAAGCCACAGACTGTTTCAATAATCCACGTCACAGGAATAAAGCAGAGGAGACTGTGGGAACTGCATGAATTCTGTTAAATAAAACTTTGCAGATGGTCTTAGGAAGTGGATTACGCTATATTCTACAGAAAAGCAGACTCCCTCCTCTGCTTGCAAAAGTCTAAACAAGAATCTGGTTAATGGAGAAGTCCTTGAACATATGAACAAAATATGGGAATTAAGCACTCAAGAAATTAAAGTGCTATTAAGAGTATCAGACTTGGGTCTTCTTCCTTAGCTTCAGCTTTCTTCAGCTTACATTAGCCTAACACCAGGGCCTCAACTTTAGAATTTATTTTGAGATTCTTCTGTTATAATCTCTTGCATCACTTTCATATAAGTTAATAAAAGCCAAACTGAGCTGTTAATCTTAAAATATGTCAACTCAATCACAGATGGTTATATTCACTTCTTCCACTTCATCCTCCTGAAATGCAGTCTGCTGTCTTGCTGCTGTACTGACCATCACTACAGTAACTAAATGAGTTTTGATGAAGACAAGTGAATATATCTCTGGCTGACAAGACGTCCTGTCATCCATAGAAACACAGGGCATATTAAGAGTTAAAGCTTTTACTAGTATGGTTACCCAGCTGATCTCTTAGAGGGTCTGTTACTGTATAAGGATTCATAATTTAATAATGCTCCATTTTCTCACTAACACAAGGCATGCTTTTAAATGTAATCTAGATTAGTCACCCATGTCTCTTCTGTCTGTCTGTGGGTATGCTACCTAAGACTAAGGTAAGACGAATGTCAACAATCATCTGAGATTTTTCAGCAAATATAGAATGTATTTATTCTTTTTTTTTTAACAGAATCTGCTATAACTGTCATAAAACATGAGTTTATAAATATGTGCTGATAATTTATTTTTGTTCAGACAAACGTGAAGATGTCATTAACAATATTTAAAACTGTGTGGTATGGAAATCAGCTTCACATTAGAAAACCTCTCACACAATTTCCCCTCATAAATGTTAAAATCAGTTGCGGATCTCCTAAAATGAGCCATCAAATTAACATTTTCTAAGATATCAGTGGTGGGTTTCTCACACTGGAAATCTATTCCTCTGGCAGGCCACCAGAATTTAAATTTGTCAGGCTGTAGCACAGGGTAAGGTTTACTTGTTCAATCAAGCATTCAATTAACTAACACGTCGGTATGTTGGTCCTTTGTGAGACAAATAAAAGGCAACTAAAGTGCATTGAGCCATCTGAATAGATAGTTGTGTAATTAATATTTGTTTTTAATTTATTATAAGATATCCAGATGCTCTGGCAGTCAGTTCCTGGGAAATCCTTCAAATAATTTACTGAGTTCTGTAAACTTCCTAGAGGGCAGCAGTTTATCCTCTGTGTGTGATTAGAATTGGGCAAATGCTTCAGGAGGTCTTTTAATTTTTTTTAACCTTTCTATTGATTAATACATTGTTTACAGTTATTACATAATTTCTGCGTAATTGTCTATTAGTTAAATATTAGGGGTTTATCTGCAACCTATCTAAGACTGTCATTATTTTGGGATCACACAGCATTCTCCAACTCAGTAAACCAAGCTTTTTTAGTCTGAGGTTTGACAAAGCAGTGAAGCTCTTCTTGGGAGAGAAGAAACCATGCAATTTCAGGACATTTTTTTCTCAGTTAATCTCATTTTTTTTTAGCTACTCCAGCAGTAGGTTAATCCCAATTGTATAAGCACTAAACAGAGAGAGAGAACGGCATTTGTAGTGTGTGATTTTATTACATGTGTGTTGAGATAGGATGAGTTGTCCTCTGAAAGCACGGCTCTCTTTCTACTGCTTAGATGAGCAACTTAGACTATACATACAACTTCCAGGTGAAACAAATTGAGGGAGGGAGGAAATCAGAGCGTTTCAGTTTCTTTTTGTCCCACTTAACTAAAGCAGATAAATTAAGAGCATTGGTATGCTGGATACCTCCTATAGCCAATGGAGATGGAGGCATCTTCAGAGAATGATGTGGCTTGGACATCCCATTCTTATAAACCAGGGAAAAATCCTACATCTATATTGATAATTGAAATCAGATGAATCACATCTTTATGTAACAAAATTTTGCATCAGAGTAAATGGTATGCTTCTTACTTAACCAAAAGAGATAAGAAGCTAGGCTGACTGGCTATATTGCACACTTTATACTTACATTATCTGATGACACTGACACCATAGGAATTGCAAGGGCATTTCTAAACATCATTTCATTGGCGACCATTTGTTAGGCTCATATGATACTACAGGCCCTAGCAGTATCATATGAGTGTGCTCCACTGTGCCATCTCCAACACACTATTTTGTATGTCTGGTAACTCCTAGAATTTATTTTTTAAATCTTCATTCCCTGTTGCATTTGCATCATTCAGTTATGCATTCCCCCCGACTCATACATTGGATGAAATATCATTTACAGAAGGATCATTCCCACTACTTTCACCCTTAGTTTATTTTTCCTCTGACAAAAGTTTCATTGATTTTTCTACTGCCTTCTTCCTGGCTAGCAGTTAATGATCACACTCAATGTACAGATAATAGAGATGCCAGTATCCTTGTAGCAGTTAGCTGTGATACACAGAGCCCTTCTCAAACACAAATACTCAAACAAAAGCAATAACAGAGACACCACAAGCATTCATGTACATAGACACATTCAATGGAATGATAATGGAAACCTCAACAAGAAGGGGTAGATTAGCTCATAAATCAGATTTAAGGAATAACTTTTCAATCTCTACATCTTGCATACAAGATATAGTGTGTTCATTTTTGAGATAAACTGCTTAGCAGCTGTGTTTTTTTGTATGTAATACACTAGTGCTAACCTGTATGTTTAAAAATCCGAATATGTTTAGTAGGATCCTAATGTTTAGTAGGCTATGATACTGAATTCTATGTTTTGTCAGATTTACTTTACAGCTATGAAAGCTTTTTAAAATGTGTGAGTAATATTTTCCAAGCTCCACTTAAGCTGTCTTCAATGTTCAGTTTCTGACTAGAGTCTGCTCAGGGGCTTCATTTTCAGGTGGTAGAAATTTGACACTGTTTGGAAAAAATAACCAGTTTGGGATGTCTTCAGTGAAGTTTTGAGAAGATGAGGCACTGCAGATGACTAGTTGTATTTGTAACACACTGGCCACTACGAACAACACTAATACAAAACTGAGTGTTTCATGTTTTTGAGGTATTCAATCTGAAACTAGATCATATAAGATTTGGAATGGTTATGGAATATGACTTGAGCTTTCCTGACAATATGACAATTCTATTAAACTCAAAATGGTACATTTTCCCTTTCCTTAGCATTGTTTGTTTCAATAAAGCACACCAAAATTTTGAAAAAAAAAAAAAAAGGTCTATGGATCTTGCAAACCAAAGTGCTCCCTAAATATTAATACAAATCTTATTCCTGTTTCAAGGAAATAAGAAATATATGACAGTCCATAGCTGAACATAAAACAAATTATTCCTCTGACATTTTATGTTCCCGCTTTATTTCCATTCACATTATCTTAGACATTATTCTTAGGAAAGTCATTAAAAGCTCAAAGGTATGTATGAGATTAAGTGTATCAGGAGAATGAAATTGAAGATAGGTTTTCAGTACTGATATCACTTGCACTATGCAAACATTTGACATTTCTATTGCTCTTGGGATACATTATCAGTAGACAGTGAACTCAACTTCGGGTTCCTATGGATTAAGAAAAGTTACTAGCATGCTGTGAAATGAAAAAGAAAAATATTATCCTCTTTATTCAGCGTACTTATGCAAGCTTCTAGCCTGCCAAAATTTAAAGGGTATCATTTCTATAATTGATGCTCCTAACATAACGAAAGTTCTATCTGCATGTTTCTGAGTTTATGTGTACGTGAAGCATAAATATAAAAGAACGGCCCAAGATTTCTGCTGAGCATGACTATTTTTAGAAACTTTTTCTTCTGCTGATCTTTTTTCCCCTATTCCTTCAACTTGAAAGAGAGATAAAGAAGTAGGAAACTCTTTTACAACCCTTAGCTAGAGCTAATAGGACCCAGGCAATATTACTGCAAGGATGAATCTGCATATTAACCAACCCTTTGTGTAGGGGTCTAACACCTGACACTTTTATATTGCCATAATTAAAATGAGTCAATGGGTCAATTAAAGTGAACTTTTCAATATTAATGACCTTTGATTACCCTTAACTGAAGAATCAATGGTATAAAGTTAGCACAGGCTGGAAATACTAATCCAGAAAGCCTGTCAGGTAGGCAGACATATCATATAACGAGGTTTGAATGTAAAGCTAAAGCAGGGCTGTGTCATATTATCAAATAGAGGTTTATCATATGGTTCTGTGACAAACATGAACAGGTCATTGCATTCATCTAAGGTTCCTCTGTTCAATAAAGTTGTAGCTTAATATGCAATTGAAGTTTCTTACAAGTAACTGTTGCTGATTCTCAGTCAGATATTTCAGTTACCAGCAATGTTATGGTGGTCCATGATTTGTTAAACTGGACCTTCTTTCAGCAGCAACACATTTATTTATTTATTAAAAAAAAAAAAAAAAGGTTTATTAAAGGACTTTAGCAGGATAGATGAGTGAACTTTTTTTCTTCCACAGCCTCTGGAAATGACAGTATTCTCTGGGCAAGGATTATGCTCTGACAGTCTCCGTAACAGTGATTTCTAGTGATGGGCTTGTTCACGGAAAAAGGCCTCATAACACCCACAGGTGGTTTGATGAGGAGGAGGAATTTTGGATAGCCAAAAAGATCCGTAATATTTTATCAGGCGAGGCAAAAACTTTATGGGGTAAGGAAGTGGAATAACTGAGCTATTCTAGTTCTTGAAATGAAATTTAACCTGTCCAGGACTCAGAAGTATAAGTCCCTGCAATCCAGTCCACACAAAGCACTCATAGGTCTTGACAGAGCTCATTTTCACTATGTATCCATTATGTAAGATTTCTAAAAGCAGTCAGTGTTAGCCTGTGGCCCAAATAACTTCGATGAAAGTTCACCAATGAGTTCAATGAATAGAGTCAAATCAAGAGTAAGTGCTTTTCAGAGTGACACCATTTAGCTTTTGGAATAAACATATAAATTCAAAGAAAGATAAGATGAGAAAAGTCAAGAAATATCAATGCCAGGCACCTCTTTACTTAGGAACAACTATACAAGAATAGCTGAGCAGGTCTGAACAACAGAACACAGCTAATTTCAGTGTTATGCTTGCAAAATATTACAGTGAGGGGAAAAACATTGAAATTACAAAAAAACCTTAGTGGTACTATCCATTAAAATATGCCAAAGAGAAAGTTGGATGGATACTTCACTGGAGCATTCTTTTATTTATAAATACACAAGTCAGCAGCAGCAGCATAGTTCATACTAAAAGGGTACTTCATTATTGCAAAGTGCAGTACTCCTTGATATTTTTTCTCCAGTAAGTAACAATATGTCAAAACTCACATATTTAACTCACTTCTCTTGTCAGAAGACCATGGCATACTCTAAAGAACAAATATTTGAATAGTGTTAAAATACTGTCAGTGAAGTCTTGGGTATCCATCTGTTGCACAGATAATATACATACCGAAATGACTGCCATTTATTACCGATGCTAACAAAATAGTCAAGATTTCTGGTGTGTATGTGTGCCTAATGTATACACACACAGTATGCATATGTATATACAGGTATATCTATTAGTTACATATCTATATGCATATAAATTTCTGTTTAAATATTTACAAACAATTAGTATATTTTTCTGGCTCAGTTTTTATATTGCTTTCAACTGACTGAAAGGGCATATGGAAACAATAGGAACATATGGAAACAAAGATCTGTTTCAAGACCAGATTGTGATATGTTTACTCATGTTGAATAACATAAGAGGAATATTCCTTCTGTGGCATAAAGTACTCTGCTGTGAAGAAGTGTCACAATGCAGCATTTTGTACTTACTCGCGCTGTCACATATTTGCCATTTCTTTACCTACAGCAGTGACAGTGTCATGTCAGAACTGAATCTGAGGTTTCATTGTTTAATTTGTTTGCAAACTCTACCCCATTGTAATTGCCTTGAATCAGAGTTACTCTTTCATTTATACAAACTGGGAACAAGCTCTTACCTCTACCATGTAGGAATTACCAAGAAAGATTATTGAGGTTTCCCATTTATAAGCATTATGCTGCTTACGAGTTTAAAAATACGTCTTTTCAAAATAGATTGCCAATGCCACTCTGTATCCAAGTAGTGTTTAAACTGTGAAAAATTATTTGCTACTTCAGGATGATGAGACACTGAATATTTTACTCACCCTATTCTGCTTAAGCAGTAGCATGGATCTCCAAAGTGTGAGTGTTTATAAGGGGTGCAGAGTTACCCTCATGCACCTCAGAGAAGAGAAAGAAAGAAAAGAATTTCAAGCTCAGCTCTGAACACTTTCCTTGAGCAACCTGAAGTTCAACTGCAAACTCTCCCACCCTTCTCTGTTGTACCTACATTGGTTCCAAATACTCCCCGAGTTCCTGTCAAAATAGCTGGAGATATTGGCTCTATAGCACTTCAGAGAAAGTCAAATGGATGTTCGAGAAGCATTAACCCACTTTTCCTAGGAAAATGCCAATTTGCATAGATGATTATTATATGTACAAGTAAGAATATGTAATTAAGGCCCTTCTGGTAGACATCACACACATGAGCCTTCCATTGAATTAATTCTACAGGAGGTTGATGCTGAGGTCTTGATCCTGGCTGGTCCTACTCCTTGATCTTAGCCCAAAGTTAATGCCACATGAAGGGGATAGATCTTTTATTTTAAATATCTGCATCCTGCAAATACTTGAAGAGGCAAGCAGCTTTACATATATGGACCATCTGCAGAATCAGAAATGCCCCAAAGACACAAAATAAAAATATTTTCAAAAAAAAGAGAAAAAGTGTCACCATATAAAAGCTTAATTTCAATTTGAGTGGCCTCTGCTAATGGAAATTCTGTGATTCCTCTAGACATATCCACCTGAATATGTTTGTGCTTGATGCAAAATATTTAAAATTATTACATAAAAGTGCATATTACTAGCTGCTCAATTATAAATCCTATAAGACAAATTCTAGTTTATTTCTCAAAGGTAAATATGATTAAAGTAACTTAATTTCAATGGCACGGTGGCATTTCAAGATACAAAAAAATAGAACTTCACAGTGGATTTGTATTATTTAGACAAGACAACACTATTTCAAAAGAGATCATGCCAGAACTATTTAAAAAGAAAATAAAGCACTGGTAATTTATATCCGTATAGATTATACCTATACAATCTGGAGTAAATCCATTGATATGCCAAGTAACAGAAGATTCCTAGTTCATTGCCTTTTTCCAGTGCAACATCTACAGTACCCTCTTTTTGATTTACAAGGAGTTCAGTAAAGTATCTGATCCCAGTATTCATTAATTTTCTTTACAATTAAACTGTAAAAAAACCTGACAGGTTAAACTAACATTGTGTCGGAGGATCCACGAGCGCAGGGCAGTTTTACATGTCAAATTTGAACTCAAAGTACAGAGAAGTTAAATATTTCATAATAATAAAGTACGCAAATAAATTCCAGGCTTGCCATGGAAACGCTGACACTCATGAACTAACAGCAGTGCCTGATCACACTGTCGTCATATATTATTGTCCTTTAGACCCTAATTCTGCAGTGAAACTGCTCTCAGCATAGTGGCCCAATCATACCTCCTTGCGTATTTCTGGATTACTTCTTTGGGACCAGGACTTTCATCTTTCTCCTGGTCTAGAAAGTGGAAAACACAGTTTGCACAGCATAAGCAGCAAGACATACAATTTTTTAATCACAGCCAGGTATAATTATGGACAGAGAAGTTCTTAGCTACTGTAGTAGAAATCTTTCATAGACATAACTAGATCTTAAAATTAGCAGTAGCTATCCTAGTCCACTACTTCTTCTGTAGCTGCAGACAGAGGGTTGTGAGCTGGGTGGGCCGAGGTACCTGATCCCACAAGATGCTGCATGTCTGGAGTGAGATCCAGCATTCTCTCAACTCCAGACAACGCTGGTTGCAGGTACAGATGTTCAACACATCACCTAAAAAGGTCTATAAACTCTGATAGATTTCTGCACATCACTTACCTGAATATGAAAAAACATTTAAATGAAATGAGGCAGGATAATTAAGACTGTGCACGCTCTAGCACAAACCGAAGGCCATTTCTTCTCACACCCTGAAGGCCATATCAAGATACATCCTGTTTTAATCTGAAATACACATACAGATCAATAGCATATTGCCCTAAAAAAATATGCTATGAGGGGTTTGGGTGGGGGTTTTTTCATTTTATTCAGCTGTAATGACTTGAGAAGAGAAAAAAATCCTAACAAATGAAAACAAAGTAACTTGGAAACGTAAGATTGAGATGGAGACAAAATTTGACAGTGACAAAATATATTTTGCTACCCGTCCTTAAGAGTTCTCTACCTGTATGCACATCCAATAACCAGCAAACATTTTGGTCATGACAGTAGAATATTTCACAAAGGCTATGTTTCAAGAGGACATGAATTGGATTTTTAATAAAATGTTAGCCTCAAAGCAATTCAAAAGATTGCATTTTGAGAAGACAAAGAAAATCATATCCAAGCAAAAGAGATTCTATAAGACTGCTACCCAAATAGCTAACAGAAAGCTTGAAACGTGACACAAAAGAAAGATGTGCAAAGTATACTAACATTGCAGTCATATTATAAGTCAATACTTCAAGAGCAATGAATGAGATATAAATATTTACCCTAGGTAGCTAGACTGAGAAATGTAAAGAGATTCCACAGCTATAATATAATTTGTCAATATCTTTACTGCTGGAAATGGAAATGTTAACTCAGGTAGGCCACCGATCCTGAAAGATGAGTATAATGAATTACATTTTTTACCTGTCAGTCACTCACATCACTGCCTTTCTCGCAGCTGACTGCTCCCCTGCCTTCCATTTCTTGTTTCAAAGCTCTGAACAACTTTTCATATCCACTTTTCACTAGCTCTTTTTCACCGTATCCCTACTGCCATCTCAGATTAACACTGCTTGTTTCAGAACTAGTCTGTTTTCTTCCCTACTTTCACTGTATTGCCTGTTGCTGCTGTCTCCCACCTCAGAAAGTTGGTGCTTCTGGTCTCTGAAATGCCATCTTAAATCCCACTTCTTCTCAAGGTCCACAAAGTTTAACCACCTGCTAAACAATAAAACCTGATGCAAAGCTCACTGAAGTCAGTGAGAGCCTTTTCATTAACTTCAATGCACTGTGAATCAGGACCAGATTGCTGCCAGTAGCTCAGGAATGAAATCTAGCAAAAGAAAAAACAAAAGGATCAGTACAGGTATCTTTGTTGTTAATGACAGACTGCCACTTGAACATAGTCATAGCAATATTATACCCTAGGTTAATACCATTAGTGAATATTTCCAATACATTTTCTCCAGACCTTACACAAAGGACTAAGGCCTTAATTTTGTTGTTACCTTTATCTGTACAAATTTGGAGCGATGCCAAAGACTTCTGACAGAGCTTGAATAAATAAGTATAGACTAGTTCCTATCACTTCCTTTATGTGCTATAAATTCCATTCTCCATTGAGCCAGGTGAAACAAGGAAAACTGTTGTGTTCATGAACCAGGTTAGTCAATCATTAAAAAAAAAAAAAACCAGTTAAAATGGCTGTTTAGATAGAGTGATGGAGTATTTCGAAAGCACAGCGAAAAGTTTAAAGCCAGTATGTTTTAAATTCTCACTAGCGAGGACTTGCAATGCTGGTCTTGCAAGGATCCTCTCTCTGATCCAATATTATTCACCTAACAGCAAGCTGAAGGCATTCCAGAAATCAAAAATAACAATGTGACTCCAATTAATTCTTCCTGTCTTCATAAACACAGTTATTTATTCCCTCTTCAAGTAATTGTCCCTGCCTCTTCCTACCTCAGTTCCCTCATGCATATTTTTTATAAAGGGAAATTAAAATAAATGACTTTTGCCCATCCTTCCTTCTCCTACCATTTAAATTTTAATTTTTTGTTAGTGCCTTGAGTGTAAAGCTGGTGCCCTTCTGCAATCCTGCAGTGCTCCCAGCTCCAAGAGACAATTTGGGAGATTTAATGCAGTCTAATTATTGAGATACACAAATACTATGTATAGGACTCTGTTCAGGTTATATAAAAAGCTATCATTTTCAGACAGCAACTATTGCCAATATAAAGCTAAAACATTATATTTTTATTAAAAGGTATGGTGTGATTCAAGGCTATTTCAACAGTAGTTTGATAGTAACGACAATTTTCTTTTTTTCACAAATATTTACCCTACAAGGTACTAACCAAGGTACTTCAGGCAAGGGGATAAAAATAACACTGCTTATTCCTGCATAACTTTGTCAAGTGTATCAGCAAACACAAAGCCAGTTAGATGACCTTCACTGAAGGGGTGCAGTTTGGGAATTTTTATTTTTTTGTTTCGCTGGGTTGCATTTGGTTTTTTTTTTTTAATATATTTATGCTGACACTTTTATTATAATGAAGTACACTCCACCCTCACACCTTCAGCTATGGGAGGCAAACACTTTGTAGAAATGAGATTACTGTTGCAACAAGGTTGCTTATGACATTGTTTAATATAAAAAGGAGCCAGGACACAGTACATTGATAGGGGGTGGAGTGTATTGTATATACAGAACAGGGGTATTACTTCTATTCTGCCATCTGACATTGATGCAGGAAGAGGGGACAAAACCAAATGTATTTTCTTTCCAGTACTGAAGCATGCAAAGACAAAATGCTTATTACAAGTTGTATGCAGCTCAGAATAATAATTAAAAAAAAAAAAAAGAATAGGCAGCTCCAGAAATGCCCCAGTACACTTAATTTGTTTAGATTTTTTTTAAAATACATATTTAATACTCCAATCTTTCACTTCAAAGTTGTGAATTATGCAATGAGTGAACAGGATCTGAAATACAGACAAGGCATTGCTCACATCACATTAAAAGGCATCTTTTAAATGCAGCTGTGGATTTCTAAACTTGGATTGAATAGGATTTTCAGTTGCTTGGAATTTGAAATGCAAGATGGAACTTGGCCACATTACATATTTTTTTCTTTAAGTGAAATTATAAATATGCAATGAATTGCTGCTTCAAAGAGGCAACATGCAGAACTCAAACCTATTTGTTTCTTGCAGGGTTCTGTTGACCTGTGCATGAAAAGGTATTGAAGCAGTGGTGCAGTGAGAATCACTACAGCGACACAAATCCACAGCTCAAGCATGAGATCCTTGTGGCTGGATCTCTGAGGAGCAACACTGGGTGTACTGTTCTCCAAAATACACCACTTCCTTTAACCAATGAATTTAGTTTCAGCAAAACAGCTGCTCACCAACTTTTTTCAAAAAGAAAAGGAAAAGGCAAGGAGGGTAGGAGGAGGGAAGAAGTGGAAAGAGCTTATGCATTATGATGACATTTAGCAGAGAGCTGCAAACAGAAAGCAGACGACAAATATTTTAAATAGGATAGATTTCAACCAGAAATGTGAAAGCATTTTCCCCTGTTAATATCTTGCCAGAGTTGGCTGGACAAAATTTGGGTTGCAGCTACAGGCTGAAGCAACAGTGTTGAGAAACAAAACAAACAGCCATTTACTTCCCCTCCCACCCCCCCCAACTAGTAAAGTATGACCTATGCTTTTGGTTGGCTGCAAGGCAAATATCAGTTAGAAACTCATTTAGATAGACCCACATCCATGGCCCCACATGTTTAAAACTTATCATGGATTAAAGCCATGAAATAAAAATTTAAAAAAAAATTTCAATTTGAAATTTTATTGGCATGTTGCTAGAATGGTCAACATTGATTGACAGGAGAGACTTTGTCCACATAATCTGAGAAGAGCCTGCACCTCCCCCCTCTTCTCCTCCTCTCTTTCAGCATTAATGCTATTAAAAGCCAAACAAAATACTGGCTATGGGTGTAAAGAATGCTGGTTTTTTTGGAATGTTGCCATGGATCCTGCTTCCAGTCGTGTCCCATGGAAGGAGGGTGCAGCCTCCCGTCTCTGTGGCAGGCTGGACCCAGGCAGGGCAGAAGGAAGATAGCCACGTACCCCCACTGCTCCCTATTCTTTCCCATCCACTATAGCCAGGTCTTTGATCACCCTCAGTTTGCCACTGGCATCGATCCTGCGCTTCTCGCGTATTAGATCCTCCAGGCTGTGGAACCTCACCGTGTGCACTTTGTTCTCTGCCAAGTGGATCTTGAGATAGTATTGCTGCTGGTGCTGGGTGCCGGCAGCAG